>NW_027107476.1:682126-683428 GCF_000696795.3 Halyomorpha halys
GTTTGACTTTCAATAAAAAAAAAAATTCATGTGTTTGTTGAAGGGATTTCGATGGCTCAAATGGAATTGATCAAATTATGCTTTCTATTGTTAACAGTATTTTATTTCCTCCTATCCTATTTTCTTGTAGAATGTCCATCTGACATTTTATAATTGGGACAAATCGCATAAAATGAGGAGAATGTAAGATTTCAAATACGCAACACGGACTGGGTAATGAATAATTTGCCTAAAAGGTCATCTAAAGTATAGAAATAAAAAGAAGTGGGAATTATTAAGGTTTTTTTTCCCCCTTGTGAATAAAAAAAAAATAAAATTGTATACCCTTAGCCCAAGGTTAAATAATGAAATATTAAATTTTCGATAATAACTGATTAATTTGTTTTGGAAATGGTCCCACTAAAATAGTGATAATGATTGGGTTATGAATTCAATAAATAACTGAATAACGGAACCTAAAAAGTTCAATATCTGATCGGAGAGATAGCCAATAGTATTACTTTAATATTTTCCAATCTTTCCCTTATTCTTACTATTTTCAAAAGCAATTTGATTGCCTTTAATTCTTTTGCAAGTCACTATTGAATGTATATTTGATATGTGATACATTAATCTTCATTACCAGAGCCTATCTACTTTAATAACCGTTTAATTTATATTTGGAAAATTATTTTTGATTATAGACATAAAAACATTACATCATTGCAATTATCTCAAATTTACTTTTATTATTGAGTTATAAAAAAGTATAGTAAGAGAATTTTAAAAGTTGTGTTACTCATAATGTAATTATCTAAAATTATTAAAACTTAATAACTCTTATCTTGTTTATTTTTTATTTGTTTAAATATTATTGTCCAGAAAACACTTATTCTACCACTTAATTCAATCCCTACTGAAAAGACCCATTCAAACTATTTAAAACAGAATCACTCACACACTAGATTTAGCTATTTCTTTTTCAAGACAGTGATCACCATTCACTGAAATGAAACATACCATTTTTAAAATAATTTTAATTAGCTATACCAGCTGTGGATCAACTCTGGACCATAGGCAACCTCTATAAATTGGGTGACTAATCCTTAATGGGTTTAGAAAAACCTTGTTGTCGAGTGTGATCATAATCTGTTCATTTCCTCACATAACCGTTGTTCAAGAAACATTATATCATTTCCAAGTACTGAACCCAAGACCCTTTATAGAATTTATAGGTTTTTTATATACGTAAAATTTATTCGAAAAATCGGATTATCAAATTTTGGAATTTCATTCTTTATGGCATTCATTATAAGCTTTATG
>NW_027107476.1:683478-718391 GCF_000696795.3 Halyomorpha halys
TACTGAATCACTTAATGAAACAAACAACTTTTATCTATTTTCAATAAATAAAACATTGTTAAAAGATTTGTATATTTAAAAGAATTCTTGTCCTTTATTTGGAACAAAATATAAAACTAAATTTATCTATAGCTATAGCTACAAAAACTATCAATCCAATAAATGAAACAGATGGATATTATTTTTTTTCCCCATCATCGGGCAAATTTCTTTCCAAAAAAGAGATATATAGGCATTTTTCTTCCTCCATTATTTTCGATGTACTCTCTTGTCCATATATAGTGAGTAGTTAGTCA
Organism: Halyomorpha halys; assembly: GCF_000696795.3. NCBI lineage: Eukaryota > Metazoa > Arthropoda > Insecta > Hemiptera > Pentatomidae > Halyomorpha > Halyomorpha halys. Next base: position 683,775 of record NW_027107476.1, read on the forward strand.
TCAGTATTTTAAGGATAATGATTATAAGTATAAATCCTAATTAAACTCTTTATTTCATAGTTTTATTCTCACAATCATTTCCTCATGAATGAAATTTTACAATAATCTACTACGTTTTTCTAACTAATTAAAATACAAAAATAGAATGCAATGATTTTTATGTATGATGTTAAATTTCTATGTTATGTTATAAGCATGGAGAAAAGTAGTGTCTGTTCTGTAAAATATGTAGATAAATGAATTTAGCTTTTAATTATAAGAATAATATTTTGGAATTGACTAAAACATTTTGAATTACAATGGCTGTTGAACAAGTTCCAATTTCTGTTAATATTAATTATTTTTTTCTGTTTTAATGAATCCTTGATATTGACTAAATCAAAATTAAAAATCAATTATGTACGAAAGCTTGTTTTATAATTGGAAAAAATTTAATATGTTAATCATTAACTTCAGCGAGTCGAAGGGGACTAATGGATAGACCGAGCCTCATCCGCCATGCTAGTGTTCAAAGCAGAGAAGATCTTCAGAGACAAACGAGTGCAGAAAGAACATCAACTAACAGTGAAAATCAAGCTTTTCTTAAACAGGTTTCAAATCTACTAAATAAATGAATGAATTATATTATCCTGTTAAATGTTTTATTGAAATTTCAAATTCTTATATTTAGGTTGTCAGTCAAGTGTTAGAAGGTGAAGGAGTCGGGTGGTTAAAATTGAACAGGCTCAAAAAATTGATGGAGGATGAAAACTACCGGAATTTTGTAATAAACAAACTGAACACTACTTCAGATAAAAAAATCAGTCCAGCTGATCATCTTGACGATGTTGTGAGTATTTCTAATTATAACAACAAAAGGTTGAGCATACCCAAAGATTCAATGCTCATTGTAATTCTGTTGCAAAAAAAAAAATTAATTAAATTAAAGTATAAACAAACATTCATTTAATAACATGAATAATAATAGCACATAAATTTAAAAAAATACTATGTATATATTGTACTATTTTTTAAGATATTCTATAATGAATTTAAATTTCTTTTTCAGTGCGTAAATAAAAATGTTTGGAAAGGTATGCTCAAAGTGATTCAAGCCATTGTGACTGGCTTAGAAATTACTTATGCTAACTATGGGCTTGGTGGGATGGCTTCAGCTTTTCAAGTTTTAGAAATTGCCCACACCCATTACTGGACCAAAGATCTATCTGATCCAGCAGGATTGGAGTCTGCAATGCTCTCTCAAGTAATATTCTTTAAATGCTTTAATAATTTTCATTTACTAGGCCATTAAAATAGTTTTAATGTTTTTCACAAATTATATACGAGTGTATTGTTGATCTTGAGGTATCTCATAGAACCATGGATATACTGGTTTATTACTAAGACATCTGAGAATTTTTTATTTTCAGGTTGCTGAATCAGAATCGGTTCATTTTCATTATGATTTACTAATACAAATAATTGTTTTCGTTATTATTAACATTAAATATTTTTTTATTCAATCGAAAGAATTTGCCTCATTTAGTTTTTTATATTTTATCAATGTTTATTTTGTTATTATTATTACAAATATTGTTATTAGTGTTAATCAACAGCCTTTGTTGGAAAAAAGTTTTAAAAGGAATTGTAGAAAATAATTTATGCGATATAGGATTAGGTTGATACTCAAAGCTGAAAACAACAGTTTGACTTTCAATAAAAAAAAAAATTCATGTGTTTGTTGAAGGGATTTCGATGGCTCAAATGGAATTGATCAAATTATGCTTTCTATTGTTAACTCTACAAAATTTGATATTGACAATTTTTGGTCATGATTAGTTCTTATGATTTTTCTTAGAGAATTTCCTACAACTACCTAGTCTTGAGGTGCCTAACTTTTTTTTATATTGTTTGCCAGGGGTTCTTTATTCTAGAGCATGCTGTAATTATCCCTTTCCAAGAGAGACGATACAAGGGTAACATAGTACTCAATATTCATCTCTGAGGTCAGAAATTTACTTCTGACAAGAACTTACAACTCCTCCTTAGTCTCTCCAATAAATGCTTATAACCTTCCTCTTTAAAATTTTTATCGGTATAATGATTTAGTCACCTATATCAAAAATGCCATATTAAATGGTGAGCTGCTGCACCATGGTTAATAAATTATCTATAAGAAGATTGTAAAATGAAAACATATAAATAAGCAAGCAATACCTATGAATGCATCAGAGAAGGTGCAGTAAAAGTATTTATTAAGAAACAGGATTTTTTTTTCTATTTGTTTTGTTCATTAGTATACACCTCCACCAATTACAACAGCACTGATGAAGACCTCCAGTATGGATTGAAACTTGTGGGTGGCCATTAATAAATAGTTTAAACTATTTTTTGGTTTTTCTTGACATCTTCAATTATCTCCACACAATAATCTTTTATGTGTTCTTCATTCTAGATTTAATAACACTTTTTTTGTTCACAGTAACTTTGATGATAGTTTCAGAATGCCTATTAATTTAAAATACTTATTTTTTTCATTTATTTCTAGTCACCAAGCCCTTATGGAAGTAGAGAAAACTTACACTCGCCATCCAGCCCAAGCTCACCAGTGCCTTCTAACTATGCTGATACATCTCGAAAATCTAGTCAGACAGGTAAATTTGTTTTTTAAAATGAACCAATAATTCTAGATTAAAGCTTAAAAAATAAGTGCAATAATCAGTTTTTATGTTGTTTTTTTAAAATCAAATTAATGTCCTAGGACCAGTAGATTCTTTTTGATTGAATGACATTTTCATGAACCTGAACTACTGAAGTACTTTGTTAACATCAATGACTAAAATGTTAATCAACTTGATTGCATTAGCTTTTTCAGTCTTCAGTTATGGAAGATGATTTAATTATTCATTAGGAGTTAGTGAAGTGAAAATATTCCTGTTTATAATTTATGGAACATATCAAGCATTGTTCTATCTTCATTTTGAGGTCAAGGGTTTACTTCAATAACTCCCAATAAATTAACTCATAATCTGTCAATAATAAAATAAAAATTAAAGATGTCTTAACTTTTTTAATAGGAGGAGAACAGATGTATAATCCACCTCCTTCATTTCGATTAATTCAGGACTCGATGGATGCTGGCGATAATGCCCCTTCTCAAACAGCAACTGAAATGTTCAAAGATTTATTCAATCAAAAACGGCAAATGCTTCTATCTAAATTGTCCTCAGTAGACATGGAGGTAAGAACAAAAATTAATACTGTAAAAAAAAAAGTGTACATACTATATACAGTTGAACCTCTTGTACCGTTTGAAAATGCAATTTTTTTTTCTCCTTCATTTCTAAATAATTTTAGAGTTCATATTAAATATTTTCTTTTAGTTTCCTATTTTTTTTTCGTAAAATAGTTTTTTTTTTACCTATAGTAACTGATACTTTTTAAGTTTTCCACCATAATAACATTTTATCAATTTCTACAATTAAACAAAGTAAATGGTTTCCTAAAAGTTCTGCCCTGATATACAATTTTTAACCATATTACCGAAGGCTACCTGGTAGATTCAACCAATTAATCTCATATTGTCACAAGGTATTTTTTTGTCATTGTGAAAAGTCTTATGGTATTAAGCATATTAATATAGTCTCAAATATGTCTGACAAGAGGGGTTTAACTGTTATGTATGTATATTAATTGTTTTTATTAATAATTAAAAACTTTTTAAACTAATATGCTACCACTACTCTGATTCTGATCTTTATTTGTTAGTTTAGCTATTCATTTTCAGAAGCATTTATGCATAGAACATATAAATAAGCATGTGGATCTATATTTAAGTTAAGCATGTCTTACTTTATATTTTTGCATGTTTATTATCATGAGTTATGATTTTGAATGGTCACAACAAATAAACACCATGTCCATTTTTGTTATCAAATGAGAGTTAAGGACTATTTTGATCTTAATTTTTAATAAACTTACACTATACATACTATCATGTAGTTATATTATATCAGTTTTCATTGATAATTGTATTTTTTTAATTGAAAAAAAATCTCTGAAATTTAATGGGGTATATGCCATTTTTTGTTATATAAATCTAAAATGTTGATATGTCAAAGCTAAAATTTAAACATTTCGTTGACTATTATTAGGTAATGTGATTATCATTTACAATACCTATTGATAAAATTTTAAATATATCCTTATTAGCCTTCTTTTTTTTATATATATATAATCAACTAAAAACCTATTGCTTTTGTTTAAGTGAAACCTCTTTACCAACATTGTACATATCAAGAAAAAAAAAAAAATACATGATTAAATTGATTTCGTGTGGCGATATGAAATGAAAGTGATTGGGAGGAGGGAGGTCTACGCTGATCAATTCTAGCAGGAAAATTTTTATTTTGCAATAGGAGATTAGGAACTTAGAGGAACTTAACGATCCTGACAATGCTGGTCTGATTGAGTGAGCTCCTGATCCTGACAATGCTGGTCTGATTGAGTGAGCTCCTGTCCTCATATTCTCCCATTATAATATAACATTTTTCCTTTTATAATTGACATAAGAAATGGCTGTTCTATTTTAATTATTCTGGAACTAGTGTATTCTGCCTTAAGCTATAAAAGGGAACACATGGTCATTATTAATAAAATTTTAATATATTATTTCTTTCTAGAAGTTTCACTTCTGTCAGCCAGTCCAAAGAATACCATAATGTTTTGTTTGTTTATTGGGTTTGATACCCTTATATATTCCAACTAAGCTAGACAAGAAGGGCCGATTATTCACCACCAAATGATTTTTAAGAAACTGTATTAGCTTCTAATTTATTCAAATACCTTGAAATTATAATTTTGGGAAATTTATAAATTGTTATTGTGTAGTTGAACTACTATTTATAAATCTTGAATTCATCTTGAAAAAAATTTATTTGTAGAATTTTTTTTTTTTTTTTATCAAAGACCTGTTTCTGCTTGTAGTGCTTATAAAAATATTTACAGTTGATTTTTAAAAGAATCAATTTTCTTTTTTGCTGAATCGTCAGTTTCTTCAGAAATTATTAATGATTTGGTTTTTAAACCATAGTAGACTTCAAATATATCATACTTTTGAAATGATGTATTTGTACATTGCATATAAACAGGTTTAAATCTTGAATCCACTTTCATTAACACATGTTCATGCATGTCGACAACTGTAATTCATTTTGATTATAGTTTTCCCTATAACATTTAACATCTATAACTCAATATATTTCATTCCTGAACCCAACCTAGAGACTAAATGAATATTTTTCCTCCTTTTCGTTACTCATTTTCGCATTTATCTTCGATAAATAATATATAAATCCTCACTTATTGTTTTTTTGGCACATTTTCTATGTTTCTACAGGCATCATTTTTTAAATATAATTTGTGTGTTCATCCTAAGATTCTGCTGATACCTATTTTCCTCTTTGTTCATCTATTAGTTTTATTCATAAATAAATAATTAGTTATAAATTTTTCTTCTAAAAATTAAAAAAAAAAATTTAATTGTTTCTTCTTAGAAAGAAATTTAGTTCTAACGAAATTCACAATAATAAGTATACAATTTATTAGCAAACGCATGAGCTGTGGTGCTGTCACTCTCTGTTGGAAGGAGCATGGAAGGACGTACTTAGAGCAAGTTATTTGTGGATTATTTTATTTTATGCTGACCACATAAACACCAAAATATGTTTCATAAAATGCTCAGAAAGAAAGCTGTGTCTTCTAGTGGGATTAGAATATGGATTATTTTGCTTGGCAGAAACATATCTTGAAAAGATTTTTGAAATTTCAATTGAAAACTCATTGACGATAATACAGATATTATTTTTTTCTTAAAAATTGTATAATTGCTAATAATTTGTTTAATGAACACTTATTTTTTCATTTATTTCTTGTTTCAAGCTCTTATTATTCTCTGGTTACTTTATTATTCAATGTTCACTAATTAGAAAATTCTAATTTCTTTACAAAATTAACTATCTGTTCAATTTTATTAAAAGTTACTTATGTAACTGTGCAACACAGAATATCAATGTTTAGTTTAATGTATGTTAATACATTTATACGTTACTGAATTTATTTATGTATTGTGCCATGAATTCATTGATCATCTATAAACAATTTAACTATACTGAGACAAGAAATATGATCTTCTGGCCTTTGCCTTTCTACGCAGACACACACACACACTCACGCTTGAACACAGATCCTCTTCTATCTTGAATCTTGTCACCTTGTTCAATTCCTATTATTAAGACTTAGAATATCCAACAACGTGTTATGCATTCCAGAACTGATAATAGCTTCCTATCATCTATTACTGGTCAAACACTTTTTCCACTTATAGCTATATGAAGTAATATATACACTTTTTGATAACACCATATTGTAATTCAAAATGGTGAACAACAGAAAAATATATTTCATTGGCTTTCTACAGTATTTTGGGTCTATAATCAAATATGAGGATAGCAGAAGGGGGGAAGGAAGAGAAGGGATCATTTCTCTTGTGCCTTAGGATTTTAATCTCTGACACTAGCTATATTCTATCTTCTCTATCTCTTTCTCTCTGTTAATTTACTTATTGTGCCTTTAGTCTTTCATTTCCTTATTCATTTTTATGATGTTTGGCTATGATTTTCTCTTTGATGTGTTATATTTATTTAGGTCTTATTTGTATTTCTATTTCATTTCTCATTAATAAATATTTTTTAGTTTACCTGAAACATGAGAAAAATACAAAGTTACTGCTCCTTTTGGATATAGCATATGTCATTCTTCTTACTTAGGTTTTTTTATTTTTTTCATAAGCATATGAAATTTTGTCATAGTTTATGCTTGGCTTTTTTTTTTTAATTAATGTTTTCTTACTATTTCACATCTTTTATCTTGTTAATTACACATATATTAGTATAGTTCTCAGAAATGCAACAAAAAAATTAATAACTATTAATTTTGATGTGTTGTTACTTGACCGTAGATTAATATGAGGAGAAGATGGTCGGGGGTGCGGTCAGCAAATAAACAAAAACTTATTAATTTGTGCCAACTAGAGTGTGACTTAAGTCAGAAACTCTGCTGAGCATCTCTGATGAAAGCCTGAAATTCAGGTCAAAACATCGGCATATATAAATAAGTTTTTGTTAATTTGCTGACCACACTTTGACCATTTTCTCCTCAAACTATAAATGTTTATATGTGATGAAAAGGGATGGGATTTATTTGTGACAAAAAAATCAAAACGTTTTAATTTTTACATGAATATATAATAAAAAAATGGAAATGGTTTAAAAACATGCCATTTTTCAATTTCAGGCGCTTTTTAAATATTGGTTGATTTAACTATTTTAAAGTTTCCTCTTCCCGTTTTAAGCTAATCTTTCAAAAGTGATATAGGACTGTCCAGGGTTCTTAGCGGGGCGGGGAAGGATTGCCTTTTTTTGTGTTATGATCTCCTCTTGTGAGATTGTGGTCGTACATAACCAACCTTTTCATTTAAAGAAATTAAAACATTGGGAAATTCAACTAAAAAAGCTTAAATACAAAAAAAAATTGTATTAATTAATAATATGTTAAAAAAAATAATAATAATAATTTTTAAAAAATCTGTCAATGAAGCTCTGTAAATCCTCAATTTTTAGTTAAAATAGTGCATAAAAATTTCCATGATAAAAGGATGTTTATTTTGGAGAGGAGAGAAGGAAAATGGGGTTTTTTTAATTAAGGAATTTAGTTGTGGTACAATCTAAGCACATGATGCAAGTGACACATGTTTTTTACTTTCATGTTTTAATCTATTTATAGAATTTAAAAATTTCGAATTCGTGTTTTCGACCGAAATACATGTTTTTAGGTCCCTTCAATCTGAATAATGAAATGCTCAAAAATAGTTTATGTGTGTGAACAGCCTAGCTCAAAAACAAAAGGTCGTATGAAACTGAAACTACATATTTAAGGCGGGTATATGCCTTGGATTTACAACAAATTTTTTTTTAAAAATAACTTTCCAGAAGTGCTACTTTATATATTCAATTTTACACACTTAATTTTAAAGTACCATTAATTATATGGTGTATATTCATGTCTTGGAGATAAGAATTAGAGAAGAAAAGGCAGTATCTGTGTTCTGGTAATCAAATATATAAGTAGCAGTAAATAATAAAAATATTAAGTTATATACAGTTTAATTAACAGACTAGGGACGCGATGGCTGTGCATATTGGGGCGTGGGTTCTAGAGCAGTTAATATTTATTTCTCAGCAGTCGGAAAAATTAATTTTGACACTCCCACCTTGGTGTTTAGTACACAGCAATAACTTCATAGTAGCCGCCAAGCGTTGGCATAAAAGGACTACAAGGCCCATGAGTCGGTCTAGTTCCCCCACCAGTTACCAATACCAAGTAAAAGACTGGTTGTATCGAAAAAGAAAGCTGAAAATTATTATTATTTTTTTTAAATAGATTAATTTAACTTATTTAATGTATGTTAATCAAAGTTTAAGGAATATTTTTTTCTCTATCGATTAATAGAAATCATATCTGACTGTTTGGAAGTATAAAAGTGAACAAGAAAAAGGAATTGAAAAGAGTGCTTGAAAACATGAAAATCCCATCCCTTGTAATGAGTGATATCTATACAATTATTTACTTTAACTTTTTATTGCAGTGTTCCTGGTATCTGTTAAGCATGCCTTAATTGAATCAACAGTATTCCAACTGATTATTATAAAATTTAAATCTTTACTGGAATCTGATTTTATGCATTGATAAATTGTCATCCCTATCATATTTACAATTAAAATATTTTAGAAGTTAATTATTGAGAGCATAAACAATATTATTAGTCTTTAAAAATTAAAGATTAGTCTTAAAATTTGAAAGAAAAAAAAACATAAATGCTAATTATTATCTCTCATTATCCAAATAAGTTTTCGTCTTACTGAATTGAAATGGTTTTGATGAATGACCTTTATAGGTTGGTACAGCTTGTGATAGTATGTTATTAATTACATCTATTAATCAAAGGAAAATAAATGCATTGAAATTGGAAGCTTCTGCAGGTTATGACTCTGACTGCAGACTGTTTAGACACAGTTTTCATTCTCAGGACTCTTGAGGATATTATGAAAAAAAATGCCTTTAGTTTAAGAATAACTAAAAATAAATAAGCTTAAAAAATAGATAAGTGTCTCATTTGGAAAATTAAAACCAGCGATTGAGCTATAAATATTTTTCTAACATAACCATATTTTTATATGAAAATTAAACCTTATGGAGCCTCTAATATTATGAGAAATTATAATATTATATAAGATAATATTCAGATTTGATTCATAAGATAGATAATAAATAAAAATTTGATTTTTTTATTAACATAATATAATGATATCAAACACTGTAATTTTTTTTTAAATTTATTAAAATAAAAAATGCATGAATGCTCCTCTGCCCTAAAATAAGGTTGTGAAACTTAGTCTTTTATTGATCTAAAAGAAAAGATATTGGAGCTTTAAAAAGAAAATAATGAAAATTAGAAAACAATAGCACATAAAGGAAGTGAAACAGATTGGTTGAGCTGTTCAACCAACTGCAGAACTAATGGAAAAAAATAAAAAACTAATAAAATATTAGAAGGAAGAAAAATTGAAATAAATGAATGGAATGTTAAAAATGAAATGCACAGTTTAGAAAATATATTGTTGAATCTACACTATTATAAGGCAGTTCATAAAATGCATTTTTCTATGAGGCAGTTATCCTAGTAGAGTATTAATTAGTAACTTCCCAAAAATTATTTCACTGAAAATATGTGTGCCTGATTTTACTTTCTTAAGTACAGAACCTGAAAGTGATCTCATGTTTTGATTTTTAAGTAAATAATTGTTGAAAATTTTTACACGGAAATCACCTTTGAAGTAAACATTGTCATTGGATGGTATTGAAATATATTTAATTTTTTTTTTTTTTATTTCTTTTGTTCTTGATTTAGAAAGACCTAATAAATAAAAATAATTTTTCTTTCTATTTTTTTTTTTTTTTTTTATGTTATAAAATTAATATATGTTTATAAATATTTTATGATGTAAAGCAAACTTTTCAAAGCATCTTTATTATACCTCAATTTTAAATAATGACCTGATTTGCTAAAAGAAAAGAATTATTAAACATTTTTTATAAGACTAAACAGCCTGGCTTTAGCTTTTACAATTAATCCTGTAGATAATGGCTAATTTATCACTACACCTAATATCTATATTTATTTTTAGACTTATTTGATAGTACTACTGAAATTAGAAGTTCAGTTATACAGTAAAGCCTTGATTCCTACCCAATATTGGATTCATTCTGTTCCCAACGGCTATTAAGACCTACAATTAAAATAAAAATTGTTTTATATTAATATTATATCATTTTTTTTTCTGAAAAATTTAGTCTAGTTACTGCACAGCTGAAACTTTGATCCATTTAAGTCATTTTTGGCATTCATGATTATCTGTTGATGATGAGTAATCAATCAATTAATTTTTTTATCCAAAACAGTCAATTTAAATTCTACATCTGTGAATTAAATTGACAAAAAAATATATAGTTTCATTTAGCCATTTTCTAATATCCAAGGAAGTAAATTTCTCACAAATTTTGTCACTATGTATTGAAAAAATTTTGCCAAAAGTTTGTGAGGTCGAGCCTTAAATTATATTCCAAAATATCCCTTGAATTTATAAAGCTCATTTGTGGTTTTATCATTTATTTTTAACATAACTATTTATTCCTCTCTTTCATACCCTAAACCACTTATAATTTATTTAGCCATACATCCTTAAGTTTATATTTATTCTGAAAATTTCCTGTAACATTTTAACTTATTTTGCTATTAATTGAAGAAAAATAATTATAAAACATGTTGATTAAGATAATGATTGCATAATTTTATATTTTTTATATGTATCTATATATTTTCCTTGATCTATGTCTATATCTCCTTCTTTATTCCTATTTATCAAGGTTTTACTGTTCTTCAATGATTTTTTTTTTTTTTAGAATTTTTGTTTTGCATTTATAGTCATTCACCTAGTTCAGTTTCACATTTATTAGTCAAAATAGTCAAAATTGCTTGAAAAATAGAGAAACTATAACTACAGAAACAAAAAAAGATAACATAAGATCGGTACATGGAAATATAGGGAGGGGAGCCGAGAAGAAGCAGTCCAGAAACTGGCTCTGAAGCAGGTAGCATCATCACAAATCCTTCCTTCTTCAACCGTTCTCACAAGAACAACACTTCCTTCAGGAGCACAGTATCTGATTCGGAAGTCGATCAAAGCAATGTAAGTATTATGTAAGAAAGTTGTATTAGGCAATGAGCATAATTATAAATATTTCATTATTCTTGATGTTCTTATTATCATAATCCAGTGAATCAGAAATTTTTTTCAGAGTGTTGTGAACAGATTTTATTTAATTTAAAAAAATTAATAATTATATCTTGATTACTATTATTTAAAAAAAAAATGTTTAAATACCTAGTAAATTATATATTTTTTTGTAATTTTAGAGCTTATTCTCCTTCATTTTCTTCTTAAACACCATTCCATAAGTTTTACTGTTATATGGCACCAACCAGTTACATTTTTTACCTACTTCAATTATATATCAGCTCTAATCAATTATATTTAATTGTAAACATGTTCTATTTGTCTTTTATGAAAATCTAATGACTGCTAAACGTACAGGTAAAATGAAAAACAAGTAGAATTTAATAAGTAATCTACCAATGTTACTTTTTGGTAAATGGTTTTAAAAATAAAACTTTCAGTTTACCTCTGAAATTATTTGTAAAAATTCTTAGCAACTCAAAACTTTGAAAATTATAAATAATTAAAGCTAAAAGTGTATCTTCTTTCTTATTTATTGGTGACTACTTTAAATAATATTCATTTATATTCCTTTTAAATAAAGTGTCTAAGTTCAGAAGGGTAGTAGAAAATTTAGATAAAGTAAAATTTTCGTTTAATATAAAACATTTTGTTCTACCCTGAGTGATAAATCTATTGAATATTCTTAATGTTTAATTAAATGTTTCATGTAATTTTATAAAGAACTAATTTCTTATAATTTTTCCCAATTTCACCTTTTGTTCTTTAATTAGATTGCACTTTAGGAGATATCTAAACTTTTCAGTTCACCTATATTTTTTTCAAAAATATTTATAATTATCAATCAGTAAAATCCAGGAAAATATGTCTTTACTTTTTAAAAGTTAAGAATTTTTATTCTTATTTTCATTATACTATCATGATATCTCCTCCATCTGATCTATTTTGTTACTGTTAAATGTTAAAAATCTTTGTGAATGATAGGAATTAATTTATTAATTAATTCATACTCTATGAATTGATTATCTTAAAATACTGAAAAAACACAAACCGGTTACTAATATTTTTGTGAGGATTTATTGTTAGAACAATTTTATTAATTATGTTTTCCTGATAGAAAGCTAGCCGGAAGGCTTTTACAGGCAATCGCTCTATAAAAGTGACTCAAAATGCACTATAAGGCAACTATGTAGCAAAATGTACTAAAAAGCAACCTAATTATGAAATATTTCCCCCCCTCCAAGTCGGGAATGGGGTGGACCCCATCTGGTTCAATTTCAAGCATAGTGGTCGCAGACTACTATGATTGGCAACCGCTGATCTAAGGGTGTCTTATCAACAATGTTTTGTTTTGATTATTTTCTCATCTCTAAGTATAATATCCATTAAAAAATAAAATTCATTTCTTTTAATTAAATCTCTTTTCTTTTTTTTTTTTTGGCTCTCAAAACACTCAATGTTCATTAAAACCGCCAGTTTCAGTTAAAACCTCTACTCTGTGAACTCAGGATATGTTCATTGTAATGTGATTGACTTAATTTTCTAATTTCTGCTTTCAGAAATGAATTCATAATTATTTTAAATGTAGCTGATAAATCAATAACTTATTCAAAAGTTTTACTAAAAAATGTTCCATTACCTTTTCTTTTTCTCCTCCTCATGATTCGCCATACGAAGTGCCACAGCAGTGGGTTAGTATGCTGGATTCGCGCATACCCCTGCTGCCAAAAATCAACCATTTATTTTTTTTTTTTTTGAACAATTTTTAAACTTTATTGTGGTGGAGCCCAGCACCGATACATGTGCAGGTAGCGCCATACTGATGGGCCTGTACCTTGTCCACTACATTTCTCTATCTTGTCCTCCTGGTCGGGAGCTGTCAGGATGCCTCCTTCAGTTCGCTAGCTTAGTCCAGCCCTCCTGGTTTCAGTCTGAGTCAGCTTCCTCTTCTTCCAATAGCTCATCAATGTCAGGTGGTCATGCCCTTCCCAACATGAAATATATGGGGCCCATCACCTCCTTCCACCTCTGAATGAACTCCCTGAAGAAGGTATAATTCTCTTCTTCCATCAGATAGGTCCGACTGGGCGAGGGTGTAGATCATGGTGATTCTCGTCAACTTATTTCAGTGTCCATCTATGGTCCTAGAATTGCATTGGATCCAAGATATTTTCCTGATTTATAATACTACTTAATCTTATCATATTTATAAAACTTTATAAGTTTCATTATCTCATTACTTTTCATTCTTCTACCTTTTCTCTAATTCAATCCCAGTTCTTAACAAATAAATTTTTATACTCCTTGATAAAATTGACCATATAGCAAAGCCTTAGTATTTTTATTACCTCTTTTTAGCATTTCATAGCTTTTAAGTACTACCTACTTATTCCTTTATTTTCTCTGCACAATTTTTTTCCAACAGTGACTAATATTTAATTACTACTGAAGAATGACTCTATTTTTATTTCATTTATTGTTAATCAGGCAATATCATACTCCTTAGATAAACAAGCCTACCTTTCATATTTTCCCATAATATTTTTAAATTTCATAATTTTTATCTGACGTTAATGTGAACATATTTTTGTTTTTTGTAACATTGCACAACCATTGTACTATAAACCTACTGCACAGAACAATCACTCATGATTGGTTAAATATGAAGCACTGCAGTCACTGAAAACAATTGTGAATAAAACACAAAACTCAATCGAAACGTTGGCATTCAATATATAGTTATTCCTATTTTTTGTTATTTCTTACTGCCATCTGAACCTTTCTTTTTTTGATAATACCTTGCTGTGGACCATTGATATAATATATATATTTTTTAATCTTATATAAAAATATTCTTAAGAAAATATGAAAAAATCAAGATTTATTACTGTTGAAGAATTTAGCTTAAGCATTTATTTCTACAGTCCTCTGTCTTCTAGTAGAATGTATGGTAATAATGGTGGAATGTAAAAATATAATTTTAATGTATCACACATGATGAGTGAGTTATGTTTTGGTACTTATTTATATTGGGTCAAATCAAAATGTTCCATTATTTCACCTGGTGAAGTTTACAGATTTCTAAAAATTAATATTTTAATTGTAATAGTAATGTTAAGTGCTACTTGCTTTAGAAATCTAAGAAAACTTGTGATTATTACACTTCTTCTCGATTGTAGGTATATTGAATGACTCACCATTTTAATTTTTAACAAGACTAGCTTTTAGCTTTTAATAAACTTTGAAAGTTCTAGTCAGTTTTATTTGGTTGGATACTGATATTACAGTAAATACCATATTAAAAAAATATGTATATGTCATTTCAGAGGAATTATTTCTTAAATTATTTTGTACTATAGTAACTACATAATATGGAGCCTTATTTTTTTTTTATACCTGCACCATCTCATTAGATACTCTTTAAAGCATTATTAACAACCATTATTTTATCTTGTTTTGTCATTAATTTTAAATTATTTACATGGTTTTTTTTATATAGTATTTAGTTTAGGATAAGCATTCACTATAGTCGATGAATGAAAATTCTAAAACAAGAAAGGAAGAAACAATAAAAAAGAAGAAGAATGACTCCTATTATTATCATTGTTTTCTTTGTTTTGTTTTTTCAGAATAATTATAGAGCATAATAGTTCTGTTGAAGATCTCTTTTTTTATTTTGCCTTTAACAAATAAAAAATATATATATATATATCTGATAGCATGTTACTGACTGCCCCCTATCTAGCAATGTTCTTTCCTGTAATTTGTGGCTGACTTCTGAGACATGATGAGAAATGACCTTCCACTTATCTTATACCAGAAGAGGCACTTTACTTCCTCCATATACTTTCAACCTTGCCCTTGCCTCTAGATTATCTCAACCTCTACTCACTTTCAGTACAGTGAAGTGTTTAAGGTTACCTTTATCACTGGGCTAAAGTGGGGATGAATGTGGACCAAGGTCTGATGGCATTGATCCCTCACTGTATGTCGTTTGGTATATCAATGTTCACGGTGTTGTTATGCTGGTAGTACATGTGTAAATATCATGTTGAGTGATAATGATAAATCAATACGAAACGATTTACGAGAGCACACCTTATTTTTGCATCGACCAAGATTATATCAATACTTTAATCAATGAAATAAATAATGAGTTAGTCAGAGTTTCAGATATCTGTGGAGAAAATAATTTGTCCACGTTTGTTCCACTGTTGGTAGATGCTTTGACATATTTAGAAGATTCTGTTAAAGTAAATCATGAGTTGTCAA
The DNA here is from genome assembly GCF_000696795.3 of Halyomorpha halys. Classification (NCBI taxonomy): domain Eukaryota; kingdom Metazoa; phylum Arthropoda; class Insecta; order Hemiptera; family Pentatomidae; genus Halyomorpha; species Halyomorpha halys. The sequence goes on from NW_027107476.1 coordinate 699,440, forward strand.
ATCTTACAAATGAGTTGAAATCTGATTTGAAATGTCTTGAAGAACAATATGAAAAAGAAAAGCAATTAAGGAATCATCTTGAAGATAAATTATTAAAATGTGATTATGAAAATGAAGACGAGGTAACCAGACTAAATGACATAATAAGAGACAAAGACTGCACTATAAATAAACTTAGTCATGAGATAAAAATATTAAACTCTGAATTATTTGAATATGTTTCGGATGCTGGTACTGAAAATAATCATTTGAAGCTTAGTGTTGAAAGAAATAAGCTTCGTCAGAGAGTAAATGAGCTTGAATTAATAATAAAAAAAGCAAAATCTGCCTCTTTATTACACTCGTCTCACTCTAAACAGCAAAATTCTATATCTGAAGTAAATGAGCTGATATCAGCTGAGCTAGCAAATCCTGATGATACTTCTACTGCAGGATCAAAATCAGAAATTTTAAGTATTCCAAATGTTTCTGTTATAAGTTAAAGGTGATGGTGTTTGAGCATGTTAGGCATTTTTTCTGCATGATGTTAACTTTTTTCAAAATTGTTCAAAGTGCAGATGAAAAAACCTTCCCTTCCTTTGGTACTAAGGAAGCAAAACCTAATAAATAAACAAATGAGCAAGGAATCAGTATATTTATTTGTATTTATAAGACTTTAAAGTATTTAAAACATATTTTTTTCAGTTTCCTCAAAGATCAAAGCTGCGTACACCAAGCGTATGGTCAAGTAAATCATCGTTGAGTACAGGTTTCAGATACCATGGTGGCAGCATTGTTCCATCAACAACGCCGAGCCCTGAATCTGGAAGGACTTATTTATTTGAGGGTGATTATCTGATTAAATGTTTTTATAATATTATAGGATCAACTTAACCTCTACCACAGTTAAAGCTTTGAGTTTTAAATAATTTTAGTTGCTATAATTTAATCATATTATCTTATTATCCACAATGTTAATTACTCTTGAAAAAATGAAACAGGCTAGGAATTCTATTGAGTGTATATTTTTCTATATAAATATTTCTTCGTTATTAAGTAAATAGGATTTTTCATTGAAAATATATTTAAATCAATTAAAAAATATCCTACAGTTTTAAAAATTCATCGCATACCACTAAAACCTAGTTGTAGATGATACAATTTCTATTCATTAAGACAAAATACAATTTCTACTTTAAAACCATACTTTTATTTATTTAGTTTCAATCATTTATTTTTCTATAAAGGCCTCATAGGAAAAGAAAGATCTACACTATGGGATCAAATGCAGTTCTGGGAAGACGCATTCCTAGATGCTGTCAGTCAGGAAAGAGACATGATAGGAATGGACCAAGGACCCACGGAGATGATGGAAAGGTATTCTTAAAAATCAAATATATATTTTTTTAAACACTATATAATATAATGTTACATTTAAATCCTCTTGGAAGATGAATTAATAAAAAACCTCTAGATGGTGGTAATATGACATTCTGAATTAATGTTAAACTATATCAATTTAGATAAAAAATAAACTTTCCATAGTGTAAAGAGATTTAAATACCTAATTTCAACAGTAAAATTAACTAGTCATATCACTGATATAAATCCAATTATGATATTCAAATGCCAATATTGAAATCTCAAAAGAATATTTTTAAACTTAAGCTGGGTGTATACAATGTTGTAATAAAACCTCTTTTGCTTATTATTATATTCTTGTACAATTTGGTCTCTGACAAGCAGCAAAGAAAGTATGATAGCAAATTTTTAAAATAATTTTTTTTGTTACAACATACGTATATATATATATATATATATATATATATATTGTGTAGATATCCGATGATGGATTGATTGGTATGCTGTGTAATGTAGCAATCTAATGTAGTTGGGCAGCATGGCTGAATAAAGCATTTCTCTGTCTTCAACACGATAATAGGAGCTATGTGGAATGACATTTTAATATAATGCATCAGTATAATATGGTGGCAAGATAGTGTCTTGTACCATTATCTTGCACCACTAAGATAATGGATATCATTCTAGTTTCTGGAATACCAAAATCCAAATAGATAGAAGAATAATTTAAGTTACAATATTACTAAATGTAACAGATATTAAAAAAAAAAAATCCTGTGAAAAAGGGGATGATATATTTGTAATGAATATATTTTATAATAGTTTCATAATTATTTTTTGACTATGGATATATTCTGCAAAATCTAACCAAGACCCGTTATTATGTTAATTTATTATTCAAAGAATTTCCTAATATTGTGGTAGCCTTTCTATACTAAATTTATTGTATCTATTCCAATAAATTATTCCCTAATTATCAATTCACGATGAATTGTTTTTCATCCTCTTTAAATGCTTCTTTGTTTGCCATATTTTAATATAAATAATAATTAATACTATTATTTTGATTTTGCTCAGAATGAAATTTAATAAAAAATTGCAGGTATAAATGGTTGAGTGAAACTGAAAAGAAGCGGCTTGAACATGAAGAAGATAGGTTACTTTCAACAATGTTATACAATCTGACTGCATTTATGCTAATGCTTAATATAAATAAGAATGAACTCAAACAGAAAATTCGAAGGCTACTTGGAAAAAGCCACATTGGTCTAGTTTATAGCCAAGAAGTCAATCTTCTTCTCGATCAGATCAACAATCTGGTGAGTTTTATTTAATTGTATAAGTTGATTTATATATTTCGAGTTTATAATGAATGATTAAATAATTATCACGATAAAGATTCTAGAAATATTGAATGGATTTATACAATAAAATTTCTGTTATATGATGTTCAGTTAGTTAATCAGTATACTATATTTTTTAGTCTAGTTTGTCTGTGGTCAGAAATAATGTTAGATTTTAATAACTTTCAACTCCTAACAATATAAAATTAGTTACTCAATACAATATTAAATCTTTGTCATTTTTAACTCATAAAACTTAGTAATTCAATAAAATGTAATTATTAATATATTTTTATAGTATATGAATGATACAGGAGTTAAGAATAAACTTCAAAACATTATTTGTTTTATTAATTAAAAACTTTAACCTTTTTCTGTCTTTAGCAAGGAAATGATATAGATCTGAAACCAGTGGCATCAAGATTATCACAAAGGCATACGTTCACTGTTCACTCTGGAACTGATTCAAGTGGAGAACTACTTTTCATGGAAGTGAGAGAAGATGGAATAGCTCTTCGTGGAGTAAATGGTGTTATGCTGCAGCGATGGTGGTATGAACGTCTTGTGAATGTTACTTATTCACCAAAGACCAAAGTGCTATGCTTGTGGAGAAAAAACTCTGGTCAAACTCAACTCCATAAATTTTATACGAAAAAGGTAATGCTTCTTTTTCTTTATTTTTCTAAAAAAAAAAAAAAAATTGAACCACTCGTGTATCACATGTTCTTTTTAACCCTTTTTAATTTTATTTCATTTAGGTCTCAAGAAATAAAAATTGTAAAACTTAATTAACAATATTTCAAAAAAGAAAACTTTCCATAATACTAAAAACGAAAAGCTAAAATAGGAGAACAAAAAAAAAGGACTACAAAAATAAATAACCAAAAAAACATTTAATTATGAAAATCATTTGTAAATTCTAAGACTATACAGATAATACAACAATAATTATAATAAATAGTAGAATAGAATAGAAATAGTTGTTTAAATTAGGAATGTAATTTAACTTGACAATATTTCTTCTTTCTTACAACCATTAATAAAAATAAATGAACAACGTACACCTAAGCATGAAACTGGCAACACTTTTGGCATCTGTACTCTGTGTACTTTTTTTCTTTCATTTTGACAAGGAAAGACACAGTATTAGGCAAGGAAGATTGTAGGAGTGAGATTTTTTAAACTCTTTTACAAAGAGTAAATTTATGCTTCATTCATGTTTTGAATAATGTAAAGTACAAACAATCATATCTCTCTGAAGTCATCAATTGGAAAATCACTGCAACAAACTAATCTTACTTCAGGTTTACCAAATAAATAAGAAAATTGATTCTGAGTTTACTGAAAATGAGGCTGCACAATATCCTTGTCTAATATCCCTTTTGATATTTCTGAAGCTGTTTTAATTATTTCTTATTGCATTAATATAAGTTGGAAACTGTTAAATTTGTGAAAGAAGCAATGACCTTGTTTTTCAGTTGGAGAGAATTAATTTATTTAACCATCCTCCTTGCGCATCATTTGTTTATAACTCTAAACTTACTTTTACAGTAATTATAGTACAAATTTCTGTTTATGATATATTTTTTTATTTTAGCTGTAAAACCAATATCCTCGTTCAGAAATCAAAATAAATTACTAAACATTAAAGGTAAGAATCTAATCTTCATTCTTGTATTATTCAATTTGTTTATTTGGTTAAAAACTCTAATTTATAAAACTAATCAAAAATGGAAATGAGGTAAATAATTCATATTACAAAAGTAATAGATAAAAATTAATTAATGTATAAGTGATAGTAAAAACCATTTAGTCTATGGACTCTCATAAATAAAGTAAGCCAATTTATGAAAGTGGTAAGTATTACTTAAAAAAAAAAAATTAACAAGATGATGTTTAATGAACCAAAATAAATAGAAATTGAATGAGAATGATCGAGGTTTTTTAAATTGAAGAACTATAAACATTCTATGCTCGAAAAATTGTTTTAAATTTAATAAAAGCAGGTAGTTTAAGTTTATAAATGTGTTCATTTTATTGTCATAAAATACAAAATTAGTTTTATAAACTTTGTTTCCAGTGCAAAGATGTTTATTACTGCATAAAAGACTGCATGGAGGGTCGTGGAGGAGGAAAGACCGGTGTTGAACCAGGAGGTGAATTTCCCGTTGAAGACTTGAGCTCTGGTGAAGGTGGTCTTCTTCATGTCTGTATGGAGGGTGTCGGCCTTCTTTTTGCCAACAGCAAGGTGAGCCTTAGCATGTCTTAGCCATTCCCTCATTACCTTACATTAGATCTTAAAAATATTTATTTATGAAAAAAAAAGAAGAAAAAAAAAAAGAATACCAATTTAGTTCAGTTTTATTTAAAAAGAAAAAACTCTTCTTTGAAAAATAACTCGATAGAACATATTCATAAATGCATTTTTAATCAAAGATCTGATGTTTTTGGAAAATAATGATAAAATATTGTTGATTTAAATGTACTGATGATGTTTATTTTTATACCTGAAATCAAGGACCACTCAAAATTTCCTATTAATGTCACTTAATTGTGCTATATTTCAATAGGTTTAAATTAAGTAATTCGAAAGGTTTAGAATTCTTTTACAATTATCTTTATTCTTGTTTTATATTTACCCGATTAAATTTGTCGATGTTGTCTTTTTATTATTACTATACATTTATTATAAAACTTATATTTTGGCATGATTCTTTGGTTTTATACTTATCTTTAAGTGTGATTGTCTCTCTTTATTTATTTATTTTTTAAGACAAGTCTATTATTGAATTATTGTAGTTTTCGGAAGGCTCCATAACTTTTTGGAACTTTATTCTCTTCTTTATTACCCGCTCGAATAATTTTCTATTTTTTCTCTATTTTTTATATACTTTTATTATCTTTCTATATTTATTCTATCTCTAACTCTATTTCTCTATCTCTCTGTCTATCCTTTTTTTTTATTAACATATTGTTTCTATGTTTTGAATAAACTTATACGTGATGGTGTTTAATAAACCTATTCGGCAAGTCTACACACAAAGTTTAAGGAACTTTTGAGATGGTCCTTCAATTTTCTTTTGTTTATTTTTCAGTATATTGAGTTTTCTGTTGATCTTTATACCCTTACATATTGTCCATTTCTCTGTTTTTCCTTCTCCTTCCAAAATGCGACCCGGACATTGGACTTGCTCAGGATTTCGAGGTATTCATCAACATAGTTTGCCTTCCGTTTGTTTGTTGTAGAACGATATGTTGTTTGTTATAGATAAATGTTTTGTTTATATTATTGTTTGAAGGGGAACAGTTGTGTTCCTTGTATTGTTTTATTTAGTAATCTTTTTAGTGAACCAACCTTTTTAAAGCATGTATGCACTTAGAATAGATGTTGGACCACTGTTATAGTATATTATGTTTATTTAAATATATCAAATCCATGACATCCACCATCTCACCAGTGCCTTAAGCTTTGAACAGTAGTTTTTATTAATGAATAATTTCAACATTTTTTGTACATATATATGTTTAACTGTTGTTTTGGATAGCTATTTACATTTTTATAACATACATGTGCATGGAATTTTTATAATCCTTCTCCTTTTTTGAATTTTATTACCTATCCATCTTCATTTATGTTATGTGCTAAGCATCATGAGCTTTATAGATTTTCGCTAGTTTTCGATTTATTTTTTCGAAAGCATTCACTTTTCAACAATTTTTCACATCTCATTCACATCATAATCCATCCCATAGAAATTAATAAAAAACATACTTATTAGAAAATAAAAGAGTGACAAATTTAGCAAATATATCAAATAAAACTGGATAGTTCTGTGATAATTGTTTTAATTGAAATAATAGAAAACTAAAATAAAATAAAGAGGTAGTTGGCTTTTAATTACAGTGCACTGGTTGTAGTCGAGCTTTTTTTGATTTTTTTACAAAGTTATTTTTAATTAATGCTGCAAAGCAGAAGTGATAAAACATGCTTGAGTTAGTTGGTTAATATATCAATTAAAACAAAAACAAAAAATCATTGATACTAGAATAAATATAAACGTTAGAGACCCATGCATGCTTTTAAGCACTGCTTCTCATCAACAACCACTTTACCTGTAGTAGACTTGGAATGTTTTCCTTCCACACGTAGTTTTTGTGTACGTCCAAATAAATTAACACAATTGTCTACTAGTTTTGGAATAATTTATTTAATCATGTTTTTATATAAGGGAATTTAATTTAGCTCTTCGTTAATGAACTCTTCCAGGGGTGCTACAGGTATGTAAGAATATTATTAATCATTAGAAGAAAAAAAAATTTGATCAGCACATTACAAATAATTAAGACATCAAGAAATATAACTATTTAATATCAGTTTTTTATGATTTTATATTTGAATCAAACCTCAGTGAAAAAATAAATAATTAAAAAAACAGTAATTCTCTCTACGAATTCATTAATGACATACTAACACATTTTCTTTGATACCTTTCATGGTCATTTTTCTCTTTTCTGCATGCATTCAAGAATTATGTTAGTGTAAATATTTTTTTTTTTAATATCTACATGTTGCATAAAAACTGTTTCAAATTTGATGTTGCATATTGATTTTATCTTCAATTTGTGTATTTTATTAATTGTAATTGCTTTGATCTATTTACTTAGTGCTTTATGTTTCATCTATTTAAATTATTACTGTACAATAAATGTTATGAAATCTTCCTTCTCATTCCAGTTTTTCATTCGTTTGGAGCACATAAGGAAATGTTTCACGCAAAAAGGAGGGATATTTATCTTAGAGCAATTCAGTAAGTAAACTTTGTAAAGTGATGTTTAAAAAGTTAAAAATGAATAATGTTTCGAGTAAATTGATCATTATCAAGTTTTCGGCATAAATTTCTTAAAAATTAATTTTAGTTTTATGTATCAATCCATAACTTTTAAAACTGGTCACTTTTAATAGTTCTGATGTTATTCAATCCTGATCAGGGAATTGGTTATTCTACAGTTTTTTATGGTCATTTTCATCTAATTCTTGTCTCATGGGGTTTCTTTCTCTTCGGCTCCATGGTCTGGTAAGTTTGGGAATTTAGTTGCTTTGTGATCAGCATTCAATGAGGTTTGGAAATGCTCTTTTGATGTAGCTTGAACATCCTCCTTAAGCATTAGAATTCTAGCTTCCTTGCTTCTTAAGCTGCTTCTCTGACACAAATCAGGTTTCCTGACAGTGTTTATTTTATTGTGAAATCTCCTGGGTTGATTATTTGCTCTTTTTGTAATAGTTCTTCTACCATATATATTTACTCAAAATAATGTCTATCAGAATTAATACACATTTTGCAGTGTACAACTAGAATATTTATTCTAGTAGAAAAGAAGAATGGGTTTCTAAAAAAAAATATCAATATTACCCCAATCTTGATGAAAGTTTGTTTTCTGTAAAATTGTACAGTTACTTCAAAAAGAGGAAGCCAGTTGGAGAGACGTCTGACAAACAGGTTAGGTGATGACAGGTTTCGTAGTCCAATTCATTCAGTTGTTGTAATCTAGGTTTTTTTTTTCCTCGGCACTATAGCCCAGGTCGGGCCTTAGCCTCCTCAAAACATTTCTTCCACTCGTTTCTATCCTACACCTTATGCCACCAACCTGGCGCTCGCCATCTCGATGTAATCTTGCCAACCTAGTCTTGTCATCTAGCCTTGGTCGCCCAATTTTTCTTTTGCCTATCATTTCATACTTCATGAATCTCTTCAGAATCCTTTGACTATCCATTCAAACAACATTTCCTGCCCACCTGAGTCTATTTACATTTATGAAGCATCATTATATGATTCGTATAGCTCTTTATTATGTCTTTTCCTCCAGACACTCTTGAATTGGCCCGTAAATACGCCTCAGAATTTTTCTCTCAAATATTCCTAGTTTAGTTACATCTCTTTTGTTGAGAGTCCAACATTCTGACCCATATGTTACTATCGGCGTTATAAGAGTCTTGTATAGAATGGTCTTGGTATATCGAGAGATTAGCCTAGGACCTGCAGTCTAGTTTATGCAACATATTGTATGGCATTATCATCAATTAGGATCAGCCCTTATAAATAATCCTATTATTTCTGGAATGTAACAGAGGCAGGCAGACAATTGCATTATTTTTACATCAACTAATAAAAACCAATACCTTATGATTTCTCTTATTTCTGGGGAAAGTAACTTCTCTCTTATTGGATACATACTAATGGAATTATTTCACTCATCTATTCAAGTTATATTCATACAAATTTAATCAATAAAAGACCAGCATTTTTGTTCAGAATGTTAACATTTTATCAAAACAGAAATTTTATAAAAATTTCTAATACTCTTTAAATCCAATGTATCAAACTATTCATAATTTTTGCTATTATTACATAATAAAATTTCTTGAATATGACTAAAAAATAATAATATAAGTCGGATTAGAAAGGGTATGAGCTATCTTAGCTAAAGCGTTACTACTTTTTTAATATATTTAACTGAATATTTAATAAAATTAATAATCTTTTATAACTAAAGGTATCATACATTTGATTTTTTCATTTTATTATTTTAAAAATTTCATATTATTTTTGTTTTTTAGACCCAAAGTCACGACAAGTTATACAGCGAAAATACAGGTCATCAATGGTCAGTACTACATTCTTCTATAGTAATGGTTCCTGTAGCACTTTTTTATTTCCTTTTTTTTTTATTTTCCTTAAGTTATTTTTTATTTATTTAATTTTTGTTATAGGCTGCCAGTCTTATTTTTAACATTCACCGAGTAATTTCTATAGAGTACACAAAGCAGTTAGCTCGTGATATTTGATGAACACCATTTTAATTTGTTTTAGTATGTGTTATATATACTTTTTTTATTTCCTTTATTTGCTTTTTATTTTCAATTTTCATGTAATTATTTTCCTTATTGTTTGAAGGGAAAAAAGGCAGTCAAAGAATATTTTTTTTTTTTTATGGTTTTGTTGTGAAGTTTTTTTCACTGTCAAGTTCAATATAGAAGAGAATTGTGTATTGTACACCTGTACCTCTTTGTTGATCACCTTTTTGTTTTTAAACTAGCACACTTGCAACAATTAATAAATAATTTATCTGATGAAAAAGGTTTATTTTCTGATCTTAGCAACACATATTACTCATTCAGAAAGAAAGAGGCTCAACTTAAGAAATTTCTGTATGCCAAATATATTGATATGCCACTTGTTGTAGTCCACTATTTCAGATTTTACTATCAGGATCCTATCCATCTGATTACCAAACTACTGAGATATTTTGAGTTATACACTTTCCTTTTGTATGAGCGATATGTATGACCAAATGGTTTGATCAGAATGTGTTGAAACATTGCCAAAACAGGCTTGTTTTATCATGAAACAAACTTATCCTCTTGGTGAATTGAGTGCCACTGACTAACTTAATTAACACTTATTTCTTTTCCCAATTTTATTTATCTCCTCATAATTGTATGTAGTGTGCTATGATATAACGGAATGCCACATAAATATCATTTGTTTGTGCGACTTTAAATAATGGTATGCATGGGTGTCAAATTATCCCAAAAGAACCTGGTAGCTTACTTGGCAAAAGTTGTAATCAATAGCTTACTTAAACACCATATGTTTGTAATTAGTTTAATTATAAAAATTGACGGTATGTGGATGAAGGGTCCACACATGTAAGTGTATGTTAAATGTAACATTTTTTTAATCTTTAGGGTGGATAAAGGCAGTAGATGCCTATCTAGCTAGTGTTAAGTACTCTAACCTCAAAATCCAATTAATTACTGATATACCTAGATATAGAAGGGGCTATGTACACTTCAAAGGTTAACAAGCTCCCACAAAACAAATATTGAACCTTGTTTTCTTAAAATTTACTATTTGCAACATAACCCTTCATTCACTAACCCCTTCAATTATTGCTTTAAATATATAGATTTTATTAATAGTAAAGGGGGAGGAGATATAATGTTCATGAAAACTGCCTGTAGGAACTTCCAAATGCCTGTTACTCAGGTTATCTTAACTTTTGATGAAGATCTGGGTTAGGTGATGGGAAAATATATAATTTATATATAGTTTGGGTTTTGATAAAACTAAGAAAAAACTGAATAGGAATGAGTTAAAAATGAAAATGTTTCAGTTTGAGTATTGGTGGATCTCTGAATCAAAATATTAAACCAAAATTTAAGATATATTCTGGATTAAGGTTCAGGAAATGATAGTAAGGACAAGGATTTATAGTAAGTTTATGACCTAATTTTCTTGCTGTAAATAATTTCAGTAGTTTTATTTTATTTTATTAAAAGCTATTGTACCATTGACAATCAATAAAAACCTACCTATTATACTGTACATTCAACCTATAATATATCTTCAACAAGATAATCAAATTATGATTTCATTCTTTAGGTAAAATTTATAAGAAAATAAATGTTTTGTTATCAAATCATTGAAAATACAATTCATTATTCCTATCATACTTCAGATATCACAAATCCATGATTCATTTTTTAGAGTATTAAAAGATACATTACATTCAATTCATAGAGATTTCTGTCAATTAAATTCCATTTCTTAATCCTGAAATAAGAAAATTGACAACAAATACTATAACTTAAGACTTGCAATGATGCCTTTATTTCCTCCAGTTTGTTGAAAAAATTGTACATCATTAAAATGTTTACTAATTACTATATTTTTAATAACTGATCTTTTTTCCCCAATTTTAGCAGAATTCATTGGCGTGTTGAAATTTAAATATATTTGATTCAATAAAACTTAAGTTCGAAAACATACATTAAAAGTTAAAAATTAATAAAGGCAATATGTACACATGAAAATATTATAATTTGTGTGTATTGTTTAATATTTTAAGAGAATTTCTATTAATGATCAAAGAGGGTTGGTGTATATGTTAATAAATTCATCCAAAAAAAGTTTTTTTTTTTTAGATTATGATGTAAATATTGTTTTATTCACAATCATTATAATAAATAAATTTAGTAATGGCCTTTATTTCCTTCATCAATTTATGTGTAATTATTTATTTATTTTTTCAAATTGTAGAATTAATGGCCTAGAAATTAACCTAGTTCAATTGATTTATAATAATTATTTCTGATTGATGAAATATTTTTTTTAGGCCGACCAAATCTGCTATTCTGTGCTATGTGTCTTCTCTTACATTGCTGCAGGTCAGGACAAGAAAACTCAGCGGAAGAAAGTGCCACAAGCATAACTTTTTCAATACTGTACAAAAATGTTGCCATAGTTTCAGAAATTGTTGTATACATTTTTTTATGGTGATATATTTCATAAACTGATGATATTTTAGGAATAACATTGTTTTACATATATAAAATGTGATTGACAATAGTCCCTCTCTTGTACATTGAAATGTTAATATTTATAGAATACTAGAAATTAGGAAGCCAAAATATTTTTAAAATCATCACTAAAAAATTTAAAAAAAAAATTGATGAATCTCTTATAAATAAATATATATGTATAAATAACATGTTTAACATATAGAGATATGATGAAAGCTTTAAATATATTAGTTATGAATTTAAAAACTATAGGACAGCAGACTCTCCATTATCTGGTGATGGTTGGAGCCCACAGGATATTAAATAAAGAATACACTGGATAATTTGCATTGAACTTAATCATTAGTATACTAAAAGTTAGGTAAACAAAAAATATGATATAGCTTTTTTAAAATTAATTTTATTACAACAATAATCGTTAATTCTTGATGATTTTAATTCTGTTCATTGCATACTAGTTATCCAATATTTTATTACATGGGTGTGGTTTTCAAAAATGAATATAATTTTAAATTTGACTAAAATGAAATAGTCAAATATTATTATAGATGACAAAAAAATTATAAATATTTCAAATAAAACAGTAATAATCATCAAAGTATATGGTGTAATCAACGTAAATCAACTAATAAAATATGTAGTAGAATCGATCACATTTTTAATAATTAAAAGATTATGGAACCAGATTTAGTCATAAAATAAAATTGATAATAATTATAAAAAGCTATGTTCAATATCCGGTCGTTATACTTTGTGAACGTCATTCTTTAAATTCATGAGCAGTATCAATAAGAGACCTGGTTGGTCTGCTGTCATCTTGTAGAAACTAAATCTGATCTTTGTTTAATAAACTAGCTTAGCACTGGGTCACATTATATATTTCTTGTGACTGATCACTATGAAGTTTTAAAGCATTGGTTCCACCTTATGAACTCATAATGAAGTATGACTCCATAATTCCAAAATAGAGAGACGAATGTATTTTTTTAATTGTTCTTGCATACCTACAGGCAAAGCAGGCTGATTGAAGTATTCTTAGTCTTAGTGTTTTACCATTATATCCAAGTCTAATCATAAATAACAATTTTGCCAATATTTACAATTTTACAATCATTTTGTTAAATGGAATGCTTAAAAAATAATTGAAGACAAGAATAGGTTGGAAAATAAATAAAGCTGATCAGTGGATTACAGTTCCCAGAAAACGAAACCGGTAATGTTTTATGACATTTCATTATAATTCTTAAATACAATACAGTTGCCCATTTCTTCCAGTTTAATTTTTCCAAACCAATATAAGTTAGATTTGTTTCAGATTATTCAACAACTTCTTTAGTGTTAAGATGTTTATATAAATGGGATATTGTCATCTAACATAAAGTAGTAATTTCTCCCTAGCTTCCTTACTATATGTAAAAATAATATTTTACTATGTTGAATACATACTAATAAATAAAACACATTATATACTAACTTGGAAAATATTACTAACAGTAATTCTGTAGCACTAATGGTTGTATAAAATACTAACTTTTCATTTTTGAAGTTTGTCTTCCATAAACCGGATTTTTGAAGTATAAGTGTTTCTGACTTCAACATTTATACAGTAAACTTTTCTAACTGAGTGGTAGACTAATCTCATTTTTTTAAAGACGAGTTTGGCATTTAGTTACTAAGGGTATGGATATAATGAACTTTCATTCTCTGTGGGCACCAGTAAAGAGATCACTGGATAAGAGAGAGTTTTCTGTTATTGCATTCCGACCCCTATGTAAGTGATCCTTAAATGTGCTAAATATTTGTTATTTCCGTTTAAATAATTACAAATGTAAACATATTTCTATGTGTTCAAACTAAAACCATCGTTCTACACACCAAGGTTGTGCCTATACCTTTAGTATTTTAAGATTCCTTATCCTAATTATTACTGTTATCAACAGTTAATGTTGTTAATAGTTGCAATTTGATGGCTTCGAAATTAACTTCTCATAAATATCTATACTATCATCAGGTATATCATAAACTTGTTTATTTCCCTAACACAGCATATATTTGCAATAATCTTGCTCTGTGTTTTCAGATAAAGAATTATTTCTTATTGTTAACAAATCTCTTATTTCAGATCTGAGAATTTCAGAACAAGTTAACTGAATAACTGATTAAATATTTTTTAATTATTACAAGCTTATATTATATGTCTGATGATATTAACCGCATTCTAAATTTTTAAAATATATATATTCGCGCCAAGTGATATTTCATGATGATATTTAAAATACATTCCTAAGCAATATTAAAAAAAGCACTGTGCTAATCCTGTGTATTATCCCATATGGTTTTGTAATTAGTAGTTAAGTGTTATGTGATTTTTATAGCGTGATTTATTATGTCATTCTGTTATTAATAAACTGTATGTAATCGAGATATTGTAATATTGTACATCAGAGTGGCAGTATATATATTTTCAAGTTGATTATGGTTTGTAATGAACTTCCTATAATGTTACATATCAAAATAATAAAATATTGCCTAGTCCTTGTTTGTTTTTATTCTCCTTTGTATTTATTTCCATAAAAAATGAAAAAAAAATCTAAGCAAGAGACCAGGAAAAACCAAGGAAGTAGACACAGAAAGAGGAGCTTGATGACAGAGTGGTATCTTTAGGAAACTTTGGTAAGGAAAGTGATTTTTTTTTCCTGGGGGATGGAAGGTTGAGCAGATCTTGATTGGTTTTCATATTAAAAAATTTCAGTCATTTTATATCAAAAGAGAAAAAGAAAAACTCATTCCATCAAAACGAGTAAAAATTTAAAATTAAGATTCTGAATTTAAAGATTTAAAAAAAAAAATCAATCATATTGATAATCTAAAAGAAATTCTGGATAAGAAGGTAAGGAAATGAATTAATTAATAAAATTATATTAATTTCATTTACAGCCATAAGGGAGATAGGAAGCAAAAAATATAAAAGTAGAACTTTCTCCAATTATTTAAAGGAAACATAATGGTAGGTATTCTACAAATATATATATATTTGATCAATTATTTAATAGCCAACATTTGAACACACTTCATTCAGAGCATCTCTACCATCCATCCATTACAGCCCTGATGAATGGCTAACTTTTTCAGAGAAAGAAGTACAAAAATATATCGGTAAAGATTAAAGATTAAAAATTTTTTTTTAATTTAAAATAAAATATTCAATTCTTTCTTCATTCTTTAATGAACTTTTAAAGAATATTCTTAAAACCTCCTATCAAAATTGAGATCAACACCTGCAATGTTGGTTGAAACCTTAGCTATTGATAAGAAGTAAAAACTATTACTTTGTCCCTTTATTTTGTAGTATTGCACACTGTAGTTTACATTCAGGACATAACCAATAAATATAGAAGAGCACATTCACACCATATTTACCAAAATATGTATAAATGATAAAAAAAAAAAAAGGAATAAAAAACAAATAAACTAAATTATACTTAAAGTAAAATAACATAAAAACTATTTCTTAATTGATTATCTTTATCGCCACCCGAACATTTATCCCTCAGTAAATCAGAAATATTTGCTGAAAGTAACACTGAATTTTGTAGAAATTTTTAGTCATATCGCTGCTTTGTTTGAATAGTGGCACATTTTACATAAAAATTTGTTTTTGATTTTATTTAGAATTGGACATATTCCAACAATAATACCATAGACTGCATTTATTTTACTGAGGTCATCGTACAGACTTTCCTAATACTATAACAGTTATTACAAATAAAATACAGTACAATCTATTGGAACATCAAACATGAAATAAAAAGAACTTTTTTTGTAAGAGCACTATTCAAGCAAAATAGCGATAGCACATTAACCGTATGTTTTTGTTGTTTTTTTTTAAATAATAATATTTATATAATTTAAAAAATAAAATAATTTTTGAATATTTCAAACTTTAAACAAGACTTAATAAAAATCTTTTATTACTCAGGATATATCTGAGGATTTAGATAATACAAAACAAAACAAGAATATATACTTCAGGATAGAGGGATTATTTGTCATATATTTTGGTTTTCCAACAAATTAATTCCTTTTTTTTTTACACTGGGTCTATCAGTAATTAGATTTATTATAATTATTTCTAATAATTAGTAACTGATAGCTTACTTAACTACTTAGTAACAAATTATGATTGAACTCATTCATATTTAATTAATATCATCCCAGAAATTGACATTTTACCTAATTACAAAGCCAAAGATAGAGAAAATGAATTACTAATTATGAAGACAAATGGTAAAGAGTAATTAATTATTCTTTCTTCTTTTTGATGTTTTTATTAATTAGAAAATGTTAATATAACATTATCTTAACAAAAATACTAACTTTTTCAGAGAAAGAAGTAAAAATATATGCATAAAGATTCATGATTAAAGATGAAAAAAAAAATTTAAATTTAAAATAAAATATTCAACTGTTTCTTCATTCTTTAATGACCTAATAAAAATATGGTATCTAGCCACCTATAAACTCAGATATGTACTAGGATGTTATGAGGCCAAAGGAGCACATAGCCATAAAGTCACCAGAATGATAAGCTCTTCCCCTCTCTAAGTTTCCTAATACCTAACTAAAATTTTAAGTCTTTTTTTCTCCCTGGGACAATTTTTCTGAGCTCCTCTCTTCTTCTGTTGTCTTGGCAGCAGCAACTGTCAATGAAAATCAAGGCTGTCATTTGATTTAAAAGTTTCTTTTTTCCATCTCATAACATTAAAGTCATAAAATATTATTTTTGTTAATTTTATTCATAAACCGAATAAAAAAAATAATAAGTATAATTTTTCTACTATATCAATAGCTTTTAACCAAGAAAAACTTTAAATATAAATTTTTAAAATCCCAATAAAATTTACTAAGCATTTTTTAAAACCTATTTTACATGAGAAGATAGTCAAGGTGCAGTCAGTAATGATAAATACAATTAAGTAAAAATTATTTTATTTGAGTCGACGTTTTGACCTTAATTTCAATCATTTAGGCTGAAAACAAAAAACAATAATGATAAAGAGAAAAAATACACATATAACAAACTAAGAAACTGCAGAACAAGAAATTAGTACAGAATAACAAGATATACCTCATTATTTTATCCACAACATTAAAACAAGAAATGCCTCATTATTTACCTATTTTAATTTAATCACTTAAACGCTAAATGAGCAATGCGTAAGGACAAATTAGGAAACTAAAATGTAACTTAAATGCATAGTTAATATTTATCCCTAAAACAATTTATTATAAGGACATTTTCAAATTCATTAATAAAATATTTTTTTGAGAAAAGTACGAATAAAATAAATTTGAACAAGAAAGTAAATTAAGAACCAAGAAAAATATTGTCATTATTAATAAAACACTCAATTAAACTTTTCTTTTTTATTCATCTATTTTAATTTAATCACTAGGCCCCTAAATGGTAACACACAAGGGCAATTTAGGAAATTAATAATTTAACTTATTTTATAAATTTTTTAATTTACCACTTTTTTTTAAATGATCAAACTTTTTATTTGAAAATAAAATAGTTGAAATAATGAGGGAAAAAATAAATCCATTGCAAAAGGGTCCTTTTTATTTAATAAGTTGAACACTACCAAAACATGCATTATTATTGTTTACGAAGTATACAAACAATAATAATTATAATAACTTAAGAGACAGGCAGTTCCATCCTTGAGCTTCAAGTTGAATAACTAATGATTGAAGTTACAAAGTTCTATTACCAAGAAAATAATTTTTTTGCCAAAAAATAGTACATTTAAGTTCAAACTTCCTCTGGATGGACTACCTCCTTTTGATGTCAAGACAGTTGACTAAGCGAAGTTAAGTCTGGATTATAGATTATCATAAAATAAGTCAGTGTCAAGAAAGCTAACTTAAACAATAAAAATCTTGTTTTTTTTGTTTCTTGTCCTTACCTGATTTCCCTGAAATCTATAATCCAAATGAAGCTAAATAGTACTCCAGGAGAAATGTCAAAATTTCCTCTAAATTCTAATTCTATAATATTTTTGTCATACATAATTGGTCCTACTCAATAAATTAGTTTTGACAATAAATTCTTCCACTTTAATAATTAGTATCATAGTTATCAAAAAAATGTTCAATATAATCAATTTTTGTATTTTATCATAAAATCATATTTCAATTATTAAACTATTGTGGATATGGAAATGATAGTTCCAACAATGTAACTATAATATAATTAATAATGATGAGAAGATAGTTTACCTTGGATAATATATATGAAATGGTTGGGGGTGAAGTCAGAGAATAACACACATAAAAGTTTTTTTAACTTGTTTGAGCTATTTTCTAATCGCACCCTCAACCATCTTCTCCTCATATAATCTAATTTATTCATTAAAAGTAAAGTAGTTCAGACATTGGTTTCTCCCTGAGTCCACCAAGTTGATGAGGTCAGTTAATCTTGAAAATTTATTTATACTGTTAGCTATTAGTCAATTTCAGGTCCAGAATCTTTCATAAAGCGCAAAAAGCCTTCAGTAAGGGACACCTAATCCTTCAATAGTTTGAGGGAGGAACTTAGAGGCAAAGGCATCTGATCTTAAGTTCACCTCTTTGTAGAATTATTGGTCTTCTTGAAGGACTTCTTCATCAAGTATTAGATCTAAGAGTCCTTCATGAGTTATAATGGTAAAAGGTTTAAGTTATATATTATTTATCAATAACACTTATATATTTATTATAAGATATAATAACGATTTTTCAAGTATGGAAGCATTTTCACTGATTATGGACAACAGAGAAAACTAAATTACAAATAAAACAACTGACTTATAATATACATTTTTATTATATAAATTTAATTTACATAAATTATTTAAATACA
>NW_027107476.1:718596-753768 GCF_000696795.3 Halyomorpha halys
AAAATTTATAATTATTTGTCATAAATATATATGTATATATATATATAAGAGCAGTTAAAACCACTAAATAAAAATCTTATAGTGTATTCATGTTCTACAACATGAGAATTCAATTGTATCAGCCTTTTCCCAAAATAGGGTCGAGAGGTTCGCCAATTTAACTAAGACTATTATTACTGTACACTTTATAGTCATAACAAAGAGAAATAGAGCGAAGAGCTGCTCCGCTGAACTCCCTGATCAAAGTAAAAAATAGTCCATTTATTTTTAAGACTTAATTTTGTCTTTATCCACTTAATAAAATTTCACTTTTTATTTTGAAGTGCATTTGAAAGCCAGTCCATCGCAGAATCTAATCCTTCTCCTTTGACAGCAGAAGTCTTGAAAATTTGGAATGTTCTATTCTTCAATTGATCTAAGCCGAGGGCTTGATGAACCTCTGCAACACTCAAACAACCTTCCATATCCTGCTTGTTAGCGAGAACAACAAGAATAGCTCCCTGCAATTCTTCTTCCTAAAAATGAAACATATTTTACTGGAAGATTATTGATTGACCGTGTGTGATGATGAAAGGAATATGGTCCGGGTGCGGTCAAGAAAAACTCAAATAGTAGAAATATACTAATTTAATGAGCCAACGTTTCGCCCCACGTTGCAGGGCTTCTTCAGGGCTATTTTGACGGCAGTCAAAACTAAAAATGATCTTTAATAAAAAATGATTTTTAGTTTTGACTGCCGTCAAAATAGCCCTGAAGAAGCCCTGCAACGTGGGGCGAAACGTTGGCTCATTAAATTAGTATATTTCTACTATTTGAGTTTTTCTTGACCGCACCCGGACCATATTCCCTTGAAACATATTTTAATTTGATAGGTTTAAATATTTATGAGGACAATAAATATATAATAGAGTTAGACCAATTTTATGATCATTGAATAATGATTAGTAACACCAAAGTAAATATTGACAAAAATTAATGCTTATTATCATAATAAAAGCCAGTTATGACTAGCAAACCCTTATTCATTACTAGTCCTTGCATTTGAGTGATGTAATAGCTGATAATTAACTAAAAATACCTTATTCATGACTCAAAAGAATAATTCTTAAAATTGTTGAAACTTACATTGGTCAGTGATGTTAATTGTTTAACTCTTCAAAATTCCAGATAAAAAATTATTAATTTCAGGGGTTACTAATACAGACATGATATATAATTAATTTAAAATCTAATAGTGCAACTATATGGTCAACTATTAATATATATCAGCATATTTTGATTGCGTAATCCATGGCTAAAAATCTATGCTTGGTTGTCACCAAAAACTCCATATGCTACTTTAAAATCATCAGAATAAGAAAAGTAAATAAAAATATTTGTAACTAAGTAATACTATAATATATATAAATAATACTTAATTACTAATGTACTAATAAACAAATAATTACTTTAATAACACTTATGATCACAATAGACATTCATTGACCTAACCTATTGATAGGAAAATCATAACCTTAAAAATATTATTAGTTTCTAAATGAGAGTCATAAATGTTATTACAAAAGTGAATTATAGACAAAAATTTTCAACCCAGCTTTAAGTTTGTTATCAAAGTGTACAAAGATAGACAAAGGAAATATTACCTGCCTTATCATAAAAAAATAATTATGGCATTTTCACTCAGTGATTGTTCCATTCAACATTATTGTTCACATTGTATACATTGATAATAATTATTACATAAATTGAGAAAAGCCAATTATTAGCAAAATTTTTATTTATTTGTTTTTTGTTTTGTTGTTTAGTTAATCTTCATTTAATTGATATCTCATATCCTCCTCATTTTAAATGATTTTTCCCAAAATATTATATAATTGGTAATTCCTCAAAATGAGGAGGGTATAAGATGCAAAAAATTGCTTTTTCTTAATTTGTATTATGATTATTATCAATATACAATATGTTAAACTAAAATTATAAATAATTAAAACTAATAGTACAAGTAAAGGTTAGTGAGATTAAACTTTGTCTATGTAATAATTTGTAGATGGACTAGAAAACGGACAATTTGTCTGAAATATCTTAAAAAATAAAAAGAGTATTAAGATCTTTCCTCGAAAATGAATAATAAATTATAATAATTGTGGAACACCTGAACTAGACATTTAAATATGTATGATACTCTTTAATTAATTTAATTAGTACATCTCATAAACATCAAATAAAGTACAATCATTATAAGTAACAACATATTTAAGGCAGATTATTTTAAATATTTTTTTTTGTTTTTAAATTTAAATATTTAACTGAAGCATTATACTTAGTGTTTCGATTTCTATCTGTTGGGTTGGAACATAAAAAATTTCATAATTTCTGGAGTACCAGACAAATGAAAGGAAAGTAAACTTCTACAATATTTTTGTTATTAATAAATTTTCATACAAAGTTTTATATACTTTATTTGAAGAAACTTTATGGCTTAGAAACAATAAACTCATTAAATAAATTTTACTTCCTTTTTAATTTTGGAGTGTTTTGTTTTTAAAAATATGTTGAGCACTTTTAAACAATGATTGTCTGTTGGAAAAGAGTCAAATGAATATGATGTAAGTGGTAAAGTGGAACTTCTCAAGTATAACTCGGAAAATGCAGCAAAATATGAGCTTATAGCAACTTTTTTTTTTCCATATGCTTATATGTATAGATATCTACAATATATATTGCACTTCCCTGTCAACTTATTTGTTAGATAATATATAAAGCAGCGCTATAAACTAAAAATGATGTCTAGTCACGACCTAAAATGTCTTTTGCCAAGTAGTCATCACGCAAATTTTTAGTTTCATCGACTGACTCTCCACATTTTGTCCTTTCACTCCGAGTTTTGTATTTAGCTTCCTGTCAAACTTTCAATATGACTTGCCCTAATGTTTGAGGGACTACTAATACAACTTGTCAACTTGAAGGACAATTGTTTCCAAAAATATTTTTAAATCAATCTTTCCAAGCTCAGTTTGCTACAAAATGATTTTTTAAAGCTTCTTTCAACCTACAGTCCTCTTAAAAAAATTCTTTTTTTGGGACAGAAACGACTAAATCCATGTCTTAAAAATTTCAAAATTATTTCTTTTTATCACTATTGTAGATATACTTATTATATCTCAAGAGTTCTATTAATTAGTTCATTGAAATATTATAAAAAACGTGTTAACCAACTTTTTCCATTTATTGAAAAAAGTAAGACCAAGATTCGCAATTAGGTATTTGGGGTAGCCAAGTAGCTGTTTCCACCCTTCTAACAGATAAACCTCACTGAAATAGAAAGTGCTCTGTCAAAGAGAATTTATGAATTTTAGTTCTTCTAAATACCTAATTTTTCTAGATGTAGATACTCTAAGAAACCACTGCATCAAAACTGAAATAAAATAATTCAGTTCCCTTTTGTCAGTAAGTCTAGTTCATTTTTCATTGATTTAAAATCAATATTATATTTTTCAGCTATCTTGACATTAAATTGATCTCATCAAGCATGTATCTGTTTGGGGATATCTGAATAATATTGGAAGTTGAAAAATTTCTTCTGTATTTTTCAAAGGTAATCTTGTTAGCAAAGTTAAGTTGTTGTTTCGTTTTGTATTTCTAGAAATAGGTCAAACATTTTAACAATGTTCAATTTAGCTGGTATGAAAACTTTAAAATTTTCTTGGAATAAAAGTGGCTTTTGTTTCCTAGGAAAGATTTCGTATGCCTCTTGATAGCATTGTCAAAGTAGGATAAATACTATGTGACCAATTGGAGAGTTTCTTGAATTAAGTTTCCCTAGTAGAAGTAGTAACACTCCTTTAAAATGATTTTCGTACATACTTTAAACTAGAATGGCCTTGACCCATTAAAGCAACATGAATTCCACTCAACGAAGAAGAATTTTAATGATTCCATTTTCTTCAGGCAATCTGATTTCATAAAAGTAAGAATTCATTTTAGATTGCTACCTCAAGATCTTCAAAACATCTGTGGGACAAGTGTTACCAAAATCAAAGAGGGAAAGAGTGAATACTGATCATTTGGATCTTCTAAACTGTTAACTGGCTGATATTTGTTTCTCAGCAACAAAAAAATAAAATGAGATATTGCCTACTAAGTACTCATTCCCTGTAGGCTCCACATATTTCATTAAAAAGTAAGAATAACTGTTGTAATTCAAGACATTCAAATAGAATTACTAAAAATACAGTTGCTCAGAAAAGGAAATTAAAGTATAATTTTCACCCATTAAAAATTAATTTAAATCTTTTTTTTTATACCTATTTAAGAAAACATGATCAAAGATACTAAGGGTATAGGAACTATCAATGAATTGGTCCAGGTTAGAGTCACAATATAAATTACTTTTTGTTTTATTAGCAATGATTTGGCTCTAAGGTTGGGTGACTTCCTCGGAACAATGAAATGGGAACTACAAACTCTTTCCATAGATTTGCAGTTGAACATGATACTGACATCACTATCAGCAAGCCTATTGATCACAAAATATTACTTACTTTTAGAGAAATATACCTCATCAAATAATGTTCTCGATACCATTCATGGGCTGTAGGGGCACTGATTTTAAATTACCACAACTATCCAAAGGCCAGAAAGGAAGAATCTATGTTAAATTTAAATTAAGATTAATTAATGGATGCCTTTATGAATGTGATGAATTGAATAAAGATGCATGAAATGCACCAGACGTAAAGTAGAAAAATCCACTATCTAATTAAAACCAATAAGATAATCTCAAAAAAGTTACACAATAATTGCTGGAATCATGTAAATTTCTCTGAATATGCAAATCTGTTCATATAACTCAATATACATTATGAATGACATTGAAAAGGAAGCACTGATTAATTTTATCACAATTCCTATGAAATAATAAAAATCCTCAGCAACCTACAAAATTAATTTCTCCCATTTCTAAATGATGTACTGATTATAATAATGAACTAACCACCAGGAACATAATATACAGACCTAAGTGATCAGGAATCACAAACAAGAAGAGGCAATAAGAACCATATTGTATTAAAATGAGCAATGCAATACCAGCAAAACATAGTTTCATTTACAAAATTTTGTTTTGTACGAAAATTAAGAGATAAAATATCTAACTTACTAACTTACCTTCAACATGTAAAAAAGTTCATCCTTAGATATTCCTATTCGGTCTTTATCCGCAGAATCCACAACATAAATTATTGCATCAGTATTGGAAAAATAACATCGCCAATAAGGTCTAAATATAAAATAAAAAAGGATAAACCATTTTGTTTTAATAAATGAGTAATAGAGAACAGTGAACACATAAGTTTTACCTTATACTCGTTTGACCACCAAGATCCCAAACTTGAAACTTAAGGTTTTTATAAGTCACCTGCTCCACATTGAATCCAATAGTTGGAATAGTCGTAACAACTTCACCAACTTGTAAACGATACAAAATTGTGGTTTTACCAGCACCATCTAAGCCTAAGATTAATATTCTCATTTCTCGGCTTCCTAAAAGATTTCTAAAGTAACTTAACAATCCACCTAAAAAAGATCAAGAAAAACATTTCTTAAACTGATAGTATTCACCATGAAAAAACTATTGCATAGGGCATGAAAATGAGATCAATGGTTCCTTTCTACAGTTTACATATGACTACTTATGGTAGTTTGGACTTCACAAAAGAAATTGCCTAAATTACATAAACCTAATAGGAGCAAATTCAAACAAACCATAACAGTTTCACCATAACCTTTATCATAAAACAGAGTAGTATATAGTGTATTTAAAAAACAACAAAAATATTTAGCATAAATAAAAGTAAATCCTATATACGAACCCATGGCTTATAAGAAAAGTCTACGATATGTATAACATCAATTCAAAATGCGAAATACTGACACCTCTTTCCTACAGGATTATCAATGCACCACATGATTACCTGAGTAACGCACTAGGTTCAAAGATCTTGAAAACTTTCATTTTCAATTGTTGATAAACTCAACAGAGAATATTTTTTTATTATCGTTCGCTATGACAGAATATTTTCAATAAATCCCTTCCATAAAAATTGAGTTTGTACATTTAATTATACCGCAAATTAGATTTATCTGACGTGGTTGAAGTGCTTGATAATGCTATTTAGGCACCTTCGCTGATAAGAAAACATTTTGACATTTCGGTTGTTTACACTTCTAGTTGAATGTAATTGTGACAACTGTTTCATATCATGTTAACTTGCCGATCTATAATTTACCAAATATTAAAGGATTTTATAAACCTGAAAGTTTTCATGCATTTAACTAGAATTAATGTTTTATCACTACTAATTTTAATGTACAGTGACAATGATTCTTGTCAATAAATATTACGATAACGAACCTATATTTCATTCTACATTAGTGCATTGTTAGGAATCATTTTATTTTTGGTATAGTGTATAGTTTCAACTTACAATAAAAATATATTTCTGTCACAGTAAGAGATATTTGACATTTAAAAAATCAGTAGTTTTAATTGTAAATGTTTGTTGCACCCTAAGTTAGTGATCATAACTTATAGTAGCACTTGTTTGATTTGTTAAAAAATATTTAGTTTTGAGAATTTCCATAGAAATTGCATTGCTTTAACAAGTTTGATGATCCATTATCAATATTAATGAAATTTGTTATTTAAAATGAATGCAAACTCCTCATAATCGATTGTTCAATTAAAATTTTGGCTAACAAGTTAAAAAATTAACCAGGAAATACATAGTCCAGTTTGTTTAATCAATACAGATCAATATGAAGGTCCATAAATAAAATAGCAGATCTTATTTTCTGTTGGGTATCATTGCTCATGTTACAGAAAAATGTTTTATTTTATTTGATAAATACTGTGTTTAATAACTCTGATCAGTACATATATTTTTTAGAAATGGAATTTTATACAAACATTGAAAGTGGAAAATTTTTGGACCTTGATGCATTTTCAAGACATTATATATTGATATATTTTGTCATCAAATGTTTGAAAATTATTATACCTGCACTTATTGTGCTTGTGATTTTCAGACAAACCATTACTTGGTAAGGATTCACAACTTTTAAAAATATTTTTAATTAATCAGTATCTACCTTATGATATTTTTTTTAAATTATGATTTTGTTTTATATATATTTGATAATTATGATGTGTATTAAAATTAATCATCATAACTGACTTTGCTTTATCTTTATGATCCACAGTATTATTAGAAGTGTTCTATCTAAAACATTTAAATTATTATCACCTCATTACTACATCACTATAACAATTAACATAAATTATTAATAAACAGTTCTATCTGCTTTAGGAGATTATTTCCTCCATATTCTAATACAAACCTAGATAATTGAAAAAAAAATTCTGCGATGCGTTTAAAAATAAATTTCATTCAGTAATTCACATGAACAAAACTTCCTGATAGAATTTTTTTAAATTAAAAAAAAATGTCGACATTTTAGGGTTGTGTCCCATCTTTAGGATTTACTGGTAATTAATCAACAGTTGGTTATAATTTATTAAATAAAACGAAGTTTTCACTAATGTATAAATTTATTTCTTATGTACTAATTTTATCTTGCATTTTTCTTTTTTCACATTTGTCCTTACCAATAAACAAAATTCTCAATTCATCGTTGACATATCCCCGTAAATTTTGTAAAAGAAACTTTTAAATAAAAAAATTGTTTAGAGATGCTTACAGCCCTAGCAGTAATGTAGTTATAGATAAATGATAATAAAATATTGATTAATTTGCAGTTTAATCTGATAGCATTTTTGTAAAATTCTTCTTAGAGAGGAGGATGGGGATCGGAGCCTATATTTGTTCAAAATTGTTTAAAACTTCTGTTTGGTTTAATTTTCAAATGCTATCACAAAACTTTTACATCCATATCAATTTTAAGTTTTTTTAGTTGTTGAAATTATTACTTAGAAATGATTGGCCTCCTCCACCACAGCCAAGCAATCTCTACGATCTCTTGCTCTCTCCCTCCTCCTTCAACTGTCTTAGATCCTCCTCCACATTGCCCACCCATCTGATCGGGATCCTCTTTTTTTTTTCATCCGGTTTCCCATAGAGCATCTTTGGTATTCTTTGATTGGGCATCCTCTCTACCTGTCCTATCCATCTTCTTTGAGCTCATTCACAAATTCCTCAATGTTGGGTTCCCCAAAAATTGCCATCAGCTCGTCACTGCTTCTCCAAATCTCATTATCTGAGATTCCTCCCCATATCATTCTCAATACCTTTCCTATACAGCTTCAGCTGTGTATTATTCAGTGTACATAACCGCTGGACAAAACTCATAACATTAATAAAGGCTTTCTGCTTGCTCGAGCTATATATTGTTCAGTGCTATATATTGCCTCTTAAGGTCACAGTGCTCTTTTCAGAATAAAAATTCAATGATTTTCTGAAAAATATAAATAAATTACTTGAATCTGCTTTACGCCAATAACCTTTATCTTTATTCCTTACTTGTCAGTATGATACCACCTTTGTGAATAGTCCTTCAAATATCAAAAATCTATAACAAAGTGACTTTATTTTATTAATGTATTTAATTTTTAATATTTTTTAAGCAAATTACTACTAATCCTTATACATTTTTTATGTTTAAACAATTTATTTTCACTTGATTTTTTAAAAATCTATTTGACTAAAATCATCTGTGAATGAAATTTATTTTTTCAATTTTGATTTAAAATTAATTATTTGTGTGAATATATAGATTTTATTTTGATTTTACAGTAAATTTTATCCATGAGAATTGTCTAAGAATTATAAAACACTCAATACTATTTTCCCAAATCCCAGTTACATAATACCTCCCTTTTTTCCCTGGAGTTTTCTCAATTATATTGTAACTCAACTTTAACAACTGCTTTTGAACAGGTAATATTTATACTAAAGAGAAAATCACTGGAAGTGGCCATTCCTCCCAATTGGGATTCAAGGTCGCAATGTAAGCTACCTTGTTTTTACATCCAATCCTTTCAAGATAGCTTATCTGTGCACTTCTATTCCTAATAAAATTTTATTTATAAGAACCTGTTTAGTGTTTAGTTTCTTCTGGCCCTATAAAGAAAGAAATATGAAAAATTAAAATGGCAAAAAAAACATATTTTTCTATCGATTTCCACTATTGTTTATAGTAGCCAGACTGATGCTACTGATAAACTTTATCAGTTGGTCAGTTATAGTTATGTGTCAGTTTTCATGATTCTTAATCTTATCCCAGTTGTCTATTGAATATGGAGCGTGCTACAACTTTTTCAAGGTACTTTTTTTTTTTGTAATTTATGTCTACTCAACTTTAAAACTGACTTGAAAATTTAAATCGCTAATTAAAAAATGTCTTTAATTATATATAACATCTTATATATTTTTAATTTTTCTAAAGTTGTCTTGACCTATCAAACCTCATTGAGCGTATTTAATTGAATTTCCTAGATATTGTAGATATTACTTTTTACAAATATATTTCATTAAAAAAAAAGGATTTTAAAAATATATATTAATCAACTATTTCAAAATGTGCTGCAAAAGAGATCATTAGTTTATTTTTTTAAATATGTCATTTTATTTATTATTATATTGCAGTTCCTGCCAAGGCTTGTTTCATTGGCAATGCATTTTCACAATACTGTTTTGAGTGATCACACTTGAATACATAGTTTTTGTACAATTTTTGTTTTCTTAAATTACAAAAAAAAATATTATTTAAAAAAAAATATCACTAATTTTCTGGAAGATTAATACCTTTAATAGGTTATGAATATAGAGAAAAAGAAATAATTCTTTCCTACTTGTGATAAAAATAATTTAGCTTTCTCTGTGTAAGTAATCAAAGCATGAGTATCAGAGAAAAATTGTTATACTTTTTTATGGTGTAAGATAGTTGATTTTTAAACATGGTTCATATTAGTTGTTGGTATTATATTCAGTTTTCAATTACTAATATCTCTATACACTAAATAGATGATTAATTTGTTTTGGACGATGTATGGAGGTATGGATAATGATGATTTATGGTTTCGTATATTTTAGATTGGGTCTGATAATTAGTATATACATGTGTTTATATATTAATTAATTTTTTATTGTATTTTATAGCACTCTATTTTAAACTTATTATAATTTTAAAATTTATTTTATGTTTATTACTAATTTTTTTTTTTTATAAATACAAAAACAAGATATTTTATTGTTCATATGTTTTAGTTATTCATTTTAATGAAGAATATATTGTATTTATAACTTCTTTTTTTTCTTTATTGTTATTATTTGTAGTCTCATCTTAGCATAAAAAACAATTTTCTCATGTTTCTAGATTTGTTTATTAAGATTTATATTACACTCTTGTTATCATCACAACATGACACTATCATTGCATTACAGGCCCTATCTAGCTGGTGCATCTGGTCGTGTCAAATGCATTGTCAATTTTTCAGGTTAACATTAATCAGGTGTAATTAAATATCATTATTTAATGAATACTTGAGGCTGTGTAGAATTTTCTCGATTCACTATTTTGTTTTTAATACTCTCAATTAATACATTGAATTTTTATATTATTGTTTTGTTTTTTTAGGCAATTACAGCAATTTTGGGGTGCATCAGGTGATTTTTGGCAATCAAGGTGGGACATAATTTTAGACACATTAGGAGAAGATCCCTTCTTGTACTGGGTTTACGGTAAGGGAGAGTTAATATAAATATACCATAACATCATCATATGATCTGTAAGAAACATCATACATCCTTAAAGCTGTATATTATGCCAACATCAATTAATCCTTGGCTGATATTCATTCAAGAAACTAGGTCTTGACAATTTTTGCTTCTTTTATAAATCAGATACTCTATAATCATAATACTAGTTGGGCCCATCCCAATTCAGACCCACTTTCTACATGAAAAATTCTCAGTAACTAAAGAATTTTATATATTATATAAAAATAATTATTTACCCATTATAAATAATATTTATAACAGAACATTAAAAATAATAATTATTATTTTTAAAAATAAGATTAACTATAAATAAATCACTTCTTTATATGAAATAGTTAAGTAAATAAAAGATGAAACTAGGGTATGGGGAAGATCGAAATTGAAAAAATATTTACAAAAAAAAAATTACTTATATTTAACATTATACACTTAAAATATTTAGTTAAGAGTGTAGTTGTATTATTGTGAGGCTGTTTGTGTCTGAAGAAATTAAAGCATCAACTATGGATACCTCATTACTGCTGCAGCCAGTTCAAATTTGGCCTGGGAGGTCAAATTTTATTTAGTGCAGGTCCCATGCAATGAAAAAATGATCTCTCACCATGATTAAAATGGGTTGGTTACCTATAGATAACCATCCCCTCTCCCCCTCTGTCAGAAATGACCAGAAAGGGATATACAAGAAATAAATAAAAAAAGTTGTATGATTGTATTACACTTACATTGATATTTATAGCTGTATATTACCAGTGGTGTAGTGGGATGGGAACATGCAGAAACAGCTTCTCACTCTGCTTTTTCCAAGAATCCTATATATCAATAGGTGACCTGTGTTTTTTCCAAGTCATAACTCAACAATGGCTGAATGGGTTTTTTAGAAAACATGAAAATGAGGCATCAACCTCAGAATTAGAGACAAGTGTTCCAGTTGATTCAATTTCAATAAGTAGTTCACAAATTAAAATACTTCAATTAGATAGATTTAGGGGGCAGCGGTAGCAGCATGGTAACGTGCCAGTCTGCCAACCCACAGGTTGTCAATCGAATCCCTGTTCCACCCGGGCTTTTTTCAAGCACAAAATAACGCAAAACTCACTGACAACCTCCCCCCAGGTATTTGTGAGGCCTGTTACCCAATGGGTATCACTCACAAAAAATAGGTGTGGGAGTGACGAACCCACCCTGCGAACAAACCACATCAAGAATGTGTTTTGTAAGAATGTATTAGGAAATACATCACACAAGGACTTAGACCTCCATGGTCTGTTGCTCATAAAATAGTAATAACCTTGGAAGTGGATACTGATAATAATATGTCATCTCTAGATGGCAGAAATGATCAGCCTGAGCCTAATGTAAAAAAACATGATGTTTAATCTATGTCTATTGACAGTGATTTAGAATCGCACCTTGAATCAGACAATAATACAGTACTAACTGATTGCCCCTCCACATGGAGTAGGGAAATATTGGATCATAAAAAGGATCCGTTTCCTTGGCTCATTTGGAAAAACGGTAAAATAAGCTGTAAATTGTGTGCAAATTTTTTCCACCTTGGTGCATTTAAAAAGGAGCGGACAGTGATTTCTAAAGTGTGGTGTTCTTTATTTGTTACTTTTAGTGGAAAAAACAAATCTGCTCAGGTTACTTTCTTGAGGAAACAAATACATTTATATGAAGTGTCGGCAAGTCACGGGCCAGCAGACACCATATCTAAAAAGACGATATCAGAAACCGTTAAAACGGTTTGTGATAAACTCAATGTATCTCACTTGGAATCAACTATGAAAATATTTAGATCGGCATACTACTTTGCAAAAAATAATAGACCATTTAGAACTTTAAAAGCAAAATGGCGTGGATATAGGAATTCGGTTGCATTCCAGATTTAGTGCCACTTAAATTATACGCCATGTTTCAGACAAAATGAAAAAACGAATAATCTAACAGGTTTTAGACATTTGAGGGAATATATCAGTCAACACTAATGAATCCACAAGTTTGCAGGCAAAATCTGCTTTGATTATTTATTTAAAGTATGAGACCACCAAACAATTTCCAGCACAATTCTTATTTTGATACTTAGTAGAACTGTCAAACCAATGAGCAGATGCAGTTTTAATGTTTTAATTGATTGCTTGAATAAGCATGGATTTAGTGATGGCTATTTAAAAGAATATTTAGTGACCTTAAGTGGCAAGTGATGGTGCACATGTTATGTTTGGAGAACTATCTGGCGAGGCAGAGCAGCTAGTTCGAAAATATCCCAACATAGTTCCCTGGCACTGCATGAGCCATCGGATAGAACTGAGTGATTCTATCAGTGAAGTAGGGACAATCAACTACTTCCAAATGTTTATAGATAACTTGTACTCGCTTTATAGCAAATCTTCCAAAAACCAATGAGAATTAGCTGAATGTACCAATGACCTGCAAATAAAGAAAATTGGACATATATTGGATATTAGATGGGCAGCCAGTTCTTTCAAGACAGTGAGTGCTGCATGGTACAGATGACAAGCTTTGTACTGTCACTTCAATAAAGCAAAAGATGATAGAAGTAGAAGTCCAACAGAATGAGCCATGTATAATGGGTGATTCAGACGTCTTTCATTCTCCCAATTCTTATCTGATTTGGCAGTAATCTATGAAGTATTAGCCGTACTTTCAATGATATCTGAAAGCCTCCAAAACCGAAATACAACAGTCATGCAGACAAAATCATTAGAAGGAGTATAAG
The DNA here is from genome assembly GCF_000696795.3 of Halyomorpha halys. NCBI lineage: Eukaryota > Metazoa > Arthropoda > Insecta > Hemiptera > Pentatomidae > Halyomorpha > Halyomorpha halys. The sequence continues at coordinate 732,133 of NW_027107476.1, forward strand.
GTTTTTTGAATTACTTAAAGATAAACCTGGGACAAAATGCCTCGAGGCTAACTTTAGTTGAAGGTAACTTTAGTTGCGCACCCATAACAGAAAGTGGTAAAATGGTATCTAATAACCACCAATAAGTTGGTTGGTTGTTGTCAAGTTTGATTAATAATATGGAAAGAAGGTTCATAACAACCAGAACCAGTAACGAATCATCAAAATCATCCTTAGGCCCTTCTCTTAAACAATCAGAATATGATTCACTTATCTCAGAAGTGAAAATACTGGAAAGTATCAACTGGCCAACATCAAAATGCATTGGATACGGTGAACCTGAGATTTCTAAACTTTGTGCTAGATTCAGGTTGAATGAATATAAAATAAAGAATAGTTTCAGAGACTATCTTGAAAACAGTTCTGTTCTAAAGCATTTATGTCTATTACTGAATTGTTCTGAAATCATACCATACAATTCAGCAGAATGTGAGCGAGGCTTTAGCCCTGCTTTTTATCAAACTAAATGGCTCAAGAATTCAAAACTGGAAACCAGAGCCATACGTTAAAACATGGCCACGAGAGCATAGAACTGCTGATGATACAAGAACCCGACGTGCTAAGTCTGATAACATTACTACTGATGCAGATGATGAAGATAGGTTTGCGCAGCTCTTGTAATTAATTCGAATGTAGCCTCTTTGAATAATGAATGTTCACTGTTATTGATTGTTAACTGTAATGAATAAAAGTGTTCACTGTAAACAGAGTTTTTACTTTTTCACTCATTTCATCTTTTTAGGTTAAAACTACTTGGAAACTACTGGAGTAATTATTAAAGCAGAAAATTATTTAAATTGTATCGGGCAGTGATAATACCACCTGCTTACTTTTTTACAGTTTATTTCTAGTAGCTTAAAACTAATATAACCATTGTACCGTTTGGTTTCATACTGACTTCAAGGCTAAAAATTGGTGAATACTTCAGGAAGCACCTTGTAAAGGTGTGGGGGAGCATTGTGGATTGCCTGATATTAGTCAACTCTCTGATGATGAGCATTTCCACACAGTAAACTTAATATTACTAGTATGGAAGTGAAAAATAAATGTCTCATATGGAAGGATTTTTATTTTATTTTCATTTACCTTTAAAAAATTAACAAATTGACATTTACAATCCTTTTTTCCACGTGAGATAAAACTTATAGTCCTTAATAGATTAATCCATTTTTCTGCATTATGCTTTATTTTTACTTTACCCTTTCATCATATCTGAATCCAAAAAAGGATATTTCCATTGATTGATGAAAAATAAAAAGACAATTTCTGTGTGTCTGTGTCAGGATAAACTCACAAATAGATGGACCAAGTTTGTTACTCTTTTTTTTTCTATTTTATAGGACAGAAAGTCTCCTCAACTGTAGTACAAAAATGGCTCTAACTTGTGATTTTATTATATCTGACTTAAAATTTTCTCCTTAAAGTCCTTTAACTTTTCATATATACTACATTCCCATGAAAAGCCAGGAAAAAAGATTATGATAAAAAATTATTTTATCTGTGTATTACCCGAAAATTATAGATTTTATGGAAAATTCTATATAATCACTTTAAAGGTAACTAACTCTCTATGAGGAAAAAAAAAACATTTAAATCATACCAATATTAGGATAGATTATTTGACTTTGTTACCTGTGTTAGGTTTTTCAAATAACTTGATATATATCTCCTGCAACATTCCAGATGCTTATGTGAAAGATAATCAAATTGTTTACAAAGCTAAACATATTTGTTTTAATATGTTTTGTAATATGGATTCACTTTTTTCTTTTTTTTCCCCTCAGTGATGAGTCCTTATTTCATAACTATAATGTTTCATTTTTCCGTATTATATTTTGTAGAAAAATTTTAAAAGGTATGGAAGAATTTAGGAAATAGCAGTTACCACCAGTAATGGTACAAGTAAACATTATATAACAATTAATATTAACATATTAACTCACCTCTGGCCCAATACTGTTGACCCATGGATCTTCCCTATTCTAAACAATGGGCTGGATTCACCCTAAATTATTGTAAAAAATGGACTTTCCATATACCAAAATGAAACAAAGAAAAAAAGCTCTCAATTTTGTTTTGTTTTTTTGGTCTGCATTAAAAATCAATAAGTTCTTTTTAATTCTAAAAAGATTCTAGGTATGTTCCTGTAATGTTAATAATTATTTTGTTGCCCATTATTCTAATTAAATTATAATAATTTATATTTAGTAATTAAGTAAAGCGATTTCTTTCTTTTATCATTTTATTATTTAAATAATCATCAGAGACTTATTAACATTTCAGTGTCCTTCCTTATCTTCAGAACAATTTACTACTATACAAAACATTATATAACAATAGCATCAAATTCTTTAAACAGTATTATACATTGATTCAATGAGCTGGTGCATCTCGGGGATGATACAGGAACTTTATCAATAAAATAGACTTACGGGGATGCCACTTTTTTTTCTAAAAACAGCTCTAACCATTTTTATTTTCTAAAAACAGCTCTAACCATTTTTATTTTCTAAAAACAGCTCTAACCATTTTTATTTTTCTAAAAACAGCTCTAACCATTTTTATTTTCTAAAAACAGCTCTAACCATTTTTATTTTCTAAAAACAGCTCTAACCATTTTTATCAAACTCGGTATATCAATGTACAAGTAAAAGATCATTAATTAATTTATTAAATAGTTCTTGTTCTGATTGAAATTAGGGTTTGTTTGTTATCTAAGATCTCCAGAAGTTCTTAACCGATTTACTCACTATTCTTTGCAAAATGTTCAGTGTCATCCTTGGAAGATTCTTAGCTATTGAAATTTTATATTTATTCAGTATAAAAAAATTTTATGAACAACATTAAACATTATTGGCTTATACCTCAGAAAGTATACATTTTTTTCAAGGTTATTATAAACCAATCGATTTTTTTCTTTTTGAAAAATAAGAAAAAGTATTACTGATTCCATTAAATGATTTTATATTCACAAAAAATTATAAATCTTAAGAGGCTTCAAGTAAAATAGGCCAACACTTTTTTTTTTTTTTTTTAGGAAAAAGCAAGTCATATTCGTTTCGTTTTTAGCGTCATCTGAGAACCTTAAATACCATTAAGGCAGTTGAGAGCTGTTATTTCAATGGAGGAATAAATTACCTACAAAACGAAAAAAATAATTGAAATCAAATGATTATTGATTACGATGTCGTATGTTGAACGTTTTGCTTATATTTTGTTTTAGAATTTTGTAACAAGACATAATAATTATAATATGTACGTAAATGTTTAATTTCAATTAGATTCATATCAAACTATCAATTTTACTCATTCAATCTATACGTAATACATTTTTAAATCTAGCAATAGCAAAGTATCATCAGGTCAGCTAGTTTGCAGTAAAATTGGATAAGTATGAACTATAAAAGAATTTGATTATGAGTCATAGAAAAAATTCTCAAATTTTCCCCTAGTTGAATATAAAATAGGAAATTGTACTGTGCATGCGCCCACTAGTTTGAATATGGGTTTGATTTGTGTTAGAACTAAGCTATTAACTTTGTAAGAAACAACATTGACTACAAGGTAAAAACAAGTGGTCAATGAAATATTTTGATAAAGTTGGATTAAACATTATCAATTGTCATAAAGCCCAAGCATGTACATATAGTTAGTTAATTAACATCAATATCTAAATGCTTGTTTATTCCAGAGAGGTGACATGGCACACATCAAAATTGTGTTGGCTATTACCTTTGATTTAAACTGTTTTTATTATAAAAAAAAGTAATTATTGGCAAAGAATATAGTAGATGATTTTTATTATTAAAAAAATGAAAAAAAAACAAAAACAAAACAGCAAATAGGGGCAAAAAAGATAGTAGTTGATTAAATTTCATACAAGATGGTGCCGGATAAGATTTAAATTCAACTTTCGTTCTAATATTTTTATCAGACACTTTAATTCTTTCAACATATATAAACTGAATGTATAAATAAACGTTTCGATCTTTAAATGTTTGCTATTGCAATAGTCAGTTTTATGTTCACTGACCTATACATAAAGAAATTGATTTTAACTCTAAGTAGAATGGTAAGTGAAAATTATATGATGCCCACACCACACTGGATTTTAAGATTGTCACTCCACTCCTTATTTATTTAATTTATATCCATATTCATTATAATTTATTGATCAATAGCATTGAATATACATAAATATAAGGGGTAAATTGTCCTGAAAATGGGAAAATATTGATGACTATATTCTTTTACATTGTAAAATGATAAAGAGAAGATATTGCATCCCTGAATTACCCTATGTAGCTATAAAATCTTGGATATTTCTCAAAATAATATTTATAATAATTACATTACATTAAAAATATGCTAACATTATCAAAGATAGTAAAAATATATGAAGGTGGCAATTAAAATTTGTTTAAAAAGTATCCCTCCACTTAGAAGATACCAGCTAATTGGATTGGTTGTTTATTGCTGATTGTCTCCTTGAAAAGCTTTTGAAAAAAGTAATTAGATGTAAGCTGTTTGTTAGTTATTGTTTAAATAATTGACTGGAAGCTTAGAAAACAAATTACAGTTTATATTTACTATCTTGACCAGAAGCCCTTAGAATGTGAATTAATCCATCACGTGGGAACATGTCTTTCCTACACCATATGGAGAAACAGCCCATCTTATTAGCGAGTACTGACTTTGCCAAGCATTTGAAGCCTCTATAATTACTGAAATGACAGTTTTGATAAGTCTGTATTGTGAATCGTAGGAGCTGGAGGAAGGAAGAAAGGTGCTGGAAAAGAGAATTTTTTCTTGCTCTGACATTCTGAAGAAGGGATAATAACAAAACCATTATGAAAAGGGATTACTTACTTATTATCCTGATAACCTCATATTCTGCTGTGGCTTAAAATTTACCCTATTATTAGTGCAGCTTTAATTAGTCCACCATTGTACTTCACTCTCTTCTCTAGCTCTAAAGATAAACCATCCCATAACAGATGCTTTTCAGTTGAGGTTGGAACCCCATTTGCACAAATACAATAAATAATATAAAATTATAATCCACAAAAACAACACATATCATCAACAGGTTAATTCATGTGCCTATAATTAATTTTTGTGTGCCTAAAAAGAAAATGTTTTTTTTCTATGACTAACCTCATAGGTTGGTCGATGTACGACATGTCACAATCTCACAAGAGATCATAACACAAAAAAAGGAGGCTATCCATCCTCCCCGGACCCACCCCACTAAGATCCCCGGGAAGGGACAGTACTATATCACTTTTGAAATACTTGCTTAAAACAGGAAGAAGAGACTTTAAGATAGTTTAATTGAGAAATATTCAAAAAGCGCCTGAAATTGAAAAAGGGCATGAAAAGACGGACATAGTAAACCCAATCATTTTCAGAATCTCGAGCTCGACTTGTTTCAAAACATCCTTCCCAGCCAAACCCGTCGTTTTTCAATATCAGGCGCTTTTTAAATATAGCTTGATTTAACTATCTTAAAGTTTCCTCTTCCTTTAAAGTTTTAAGATAATATTTCAAAAGTGATTTAGGTCCATCACTCCCTGGGAGTCTTAGTGGGGCAGGTCAGATGGGAAAGGATGGCCTTTTTTTTATTGTTATGATCTCTTGTGAGATTGTGACATGTGGTACATCGACCAACCTACTCGCTATAATTGTCTGTTCAAAAGTCAGATAAGTAAGGCTACCATCTATTATTATAGATACAAAATCCTTATTATTATAGGAACATTCAATTTGAATGATGGGTCTGAAAATTTATGTATCATGGAATACCATTTATAAAGTGAATATATAAAGAAGTATTATCAGGAACACCTTCTGTTAGACAGTAATTAAAATTTGTTCATAAAAATACATTTGAAAGCAGATTTATGTTTTATGGGCTGAGTTTTATGCATAGGAATTCTTTACTGTTCGATCTTTAGGAACAAATAAATTAATAAAGTTCATTTGTATAAACTCTAGTAGCTAAGATAGAAACTAGGATGTGCTTTTAGATTCACAAGATATCGCCAAGGATAGAGCTAGTAAGTCAGTGAATAGGCTTCAAGCACTAAACTGGTCAAACTGATATATCAGTGTGTAAACCACGGGAATCATCAAGCTCAAATTAATTTTTCAGTTCTTAGTCCCTACAGGGTTAACATGGAAGGAAATTATTATTATTTTTTTTTTTGCTGATAAGGAATGATAAAAACAAAAAAATTAAAGAACATACAAGGAAAATGCTTTAAGAGGACATTAAAATGTTTAGTGTTAAGCTAGGTTTGATAAGTATCAATGCCTCTTCACAGTTCAGTTCTAATGATTGTTAGATTATTATATACTAATACCTTCATCTCTACAGTTGAGATTATTGGAGCAATTTCGCCATTCTGCTAGAACTTCGAGCTTGTTGATAATCTAGTTATCATTTTTATCTGTATAGGATTTTAGTTTATTTGTATAAAACATTAACTATCATGATTATATTAAACATCATCAGTAAATTTCATTCAGATGTTTTACTGATGCATATATTTATTTTATTAAAGGAAAATTTTAGGTGGAAGTTAAGATAAACTTATATATATAATAATTAATACTTAGTATTTTTTTTCCAGGTACTCTTTTGGAAACATTTCTTGTATATTGGTTTTTCGGAGCAATTTATACTATATTAGATCTAGTGGACAAACCTGCTGCCCTGAAAAGGTACAAGATTCAACCTGGCACAAATGAACCTGTTGATAAGGACAGATTAATAAAAGTAATTTATTAATAATTTTACTTTCTTTAAAAAAATAAAAATGAAATTATTGGTTTTGTGTTTTATCTGTTAAGGTGAGTGATGGATTTTGTACTAATTTAGGAAATAAGAGCATTCCTCAGGGTGTGTTGATCAAAGTTATTCTCCAAGTTTTTAAACACAGTTATTGAAATGATTAGAATTCTTAATGAGGAAAAATAAAACTAATAAACTAAGGTAGGAAATATAGGTTTGAAACCAGCTTGGTATGTTCTTTTTTTTTTTTTTTTTATCCTTCATTCTGTTTTAATATATAACATTGTGTTTGCTGTCTAGAGTTGGATACTATTAATATCGTCTTGCACCTCATGGAATCAGGTTTGTAGAATGAATTAAGAGGTAAATTTTGAGAACATTGGAATTAAGATGGCATTAACAATGACAAAAATCAGCTTCATTATTTATGTAAATAGAATAGAATCAGAGAGAAGGACCCTAAAGAACCACACGAATAAGATGAAGTGGTGAATTTGAAAGTTTTAGCAAATAAGAATTTCCTGGTAGTGGGAGTGGAACCAGTTTAGAGTGTTGTAGCTTTTTATCTGATCTCTTTAGTCATAGCATGTGGTTGTTACCAATCTTGTAATTTTCCAAGTCAAGTTTGGTCCCCATTCCAAAATAATATTGAAGCAGGAAAATATATGGATTTGTAATGTCCAACATACCCTTGCTTCCCCTTGTTATTGACAATAAGGAAAAATACGCTTTTGCTTTTTCTTAATTGATTGAACTTCCCATTCTTGCATATAATTATGGCAAATTAGCCATATTCTTTAACACCATTGATATAACTAATAAATATTTATTAATTATTTTAATTAAAAAACAGGTGTAAGTAAGGTGGTGATATAAATTTTCACAGAATATTCTCACTCTTGAGACAGTATTTAGAAAATTAAATATTTTAAAAAAATCACAGGTAACTTGCATTTAATTTTTTTTTCTAGGTTATATGCTATGTTTTATTCAACCAAGTCATTATTGGTTTTCCATTTGCAACGTTCTGCTACACAATTATGTTATGGCGTGGACCTCCACCACTTCGCACTCTTCCAACCTTCCATTGGGTGCTGGTAGAGATGGCTATCTTTTTAATTGTTGAAGAGATAGCTTTTTATTATTCTCACAGGTATGAGATTAGAATTGGAATAAAAAAAAAATATTTGGAACATATCATTTTCGATAAATATTTTTATTAGATATAGATTTATAATTAAATTTACTAAACAATCAATTGACCAATTTGGCTTCCTTCATCATCCTTTGTTATTATTAAATGTGTTTTCTATGATTTCTCTGACATCGCTTTATTTCATGACTTATAACTGAAGTGCAGCTTTTCGGCTACCAGAGAAGTATTAGTATCAGTACCAAATGCTGTGTTGGCTGAAGAAAAAAAGGATTTTGGTTAACCTGAATAATGAACTGTATTTAGTTTCTCTGACTCTCATATCCAGTCGGGTTCATTTTTCTTAATAATATTTCATTCTCACGTAACATGAGGAAAAATGCAATAGGAAAAGTGGCAACCTTACTGAAAGCAGTAGTAAACAAGATTCTGGAAGAAGAAATATCTGTTCTTTTTTACAAAACAGTTATCAAAAAGCTATGCAAAAATTTTAGAGACACATATGTCAGCAACCCTTACATGATACTTCTTTGTGGCATTGTTAAGAATAGGATAGAATTGGAATATGCCAGTACAGGCCTTATTAAATGAAGATCATGTATTGACCATATTTTTACTATGAGACAAATCTTTGAAAAACATCTGTAGAAATTTAAAGATGTGAATTGTCTATATATTGACCTGGAAAAGGCATATGGCTCCTTTCTGATAAAGAAATTGTACATTCTCAAAAAAGTATATATTGTGGAATGTATATTAAACCCTTTTTAAAATTTATGTAAATGTTAGTCTAAAAGTGGAAAAGAAAATGTGGGGAAATGGAAATAATGATTAGGGAAGATATATCAATTCCCTATATCTTCTGTTTGCTAATAACCAAGTAATCCTAGCTTATGGAAGAAAGGACAGCAGCTAGATGCTCATACAAAATGTAGAATCATATGAAAAGTGGAGGGTTTTCTTTACTTACTATAAGTTTAAAGATGACAAAAACCCTGATTACTTGGCACTTCAACAGATGGCGTAACAATTAAACTAGGCATTAAAAAAGTGGAGAAGTATAAATAACTGGGGTCAATCTTCAGTCGTGAAGGTACCTTCACCAGTAATATTTAAAGCCATTGGTGTCCAAAATTTTACTTTATAGAACTCAAATATACATGTTTGAAAGACGTTTAGATTACAGAAATTTCATTTAAAAAAAAATAAAATTGTCACAGAGGGATTCTTGAGATTGTCTATTAGTCTATTGGACTGAATATAACATCTGGCAAATAGACCTATTAGTCCTTTTTTTTCAATCCCTGGAGGTTACCTTATGGTTGCTGCACGGTCTTAATCAGAGTGCGATTAATTTCCCAGATCCATAATGAAATAAAAATTTACTGACTGCAGTGGGAATCAAACCCAGACCATTCCTATCTTGACATGCTGGAATCCTCACTTCATCATGCATGAATGTGCATCTTTGGACAAAACATTTGTTGTAAGAATTGATCTCCCAAACCAAAATAAGCCAAAATCATTTTTATAAGGACCTTGAGATTAAGTTAAACTACTACAGAGATTTGTTTTCTGGACAAATTTTCCAGTAAGAAGTTTTTATATTGAAGAAACTAAATTATTAGGACCTGAGGAAAATATGATAAGAAATCATTACAATAAAAAATAAATGGTTTTGTTAAAACTATTCAATGCAAATTAGTGGTTTTATTTTTAAATGGATGATAAGATTATATTCTAGTCTAAATATAGAGGTGGAACCATATAAAAAAAGTCTAAAATTACTTCCAAAAATGATTTTTAAGAAATCGGATAATGAAGCAAATAGTGGGGATCAGTACTCCCCTGGTTCAATAAACTGGATATAAATACAGAAAATAGTACAAATTTCTCTTACACTGACACAAGGTTAATCACACTACAAATATATACACAAATGATTGCTCAACAAATATTTCCTATACTGATAAATAGGTAAGGACTGAAACTGAAATTTATGCTGAATTCACCGACTCTAGAGATGGCCCATATGCTGGGTTGCCTTAGTCCTTTTTGTATTATTTATTCATATAAATTGATGGAAGCATTAGGAATAAATTTGTTTGAGTATAGAAAATTTGGTTTAGCTGCATTTATACATACACATCTGTATATTTTCATTTTGGAGGATATATTATGTTCTTATATATAAAAAAAAATAACTATAGCAGAGTATAATTGTTTTTATTCTTAGACTCCTGCATAGTCGCTACCTGTATAAATACATTCATAAAATACATCATGAGTGGACTGCACCGGTAGCTGTTACAGCCATATATTGCCACCCTTTGGAACATGTCGTGTCCAACTTAGTGCCACCATTCCTTGGGGTCCTCATTGCTGGCAGTCATGTTGCAACTGCGTATCTCTGGTTCTTTCTTGCAGTATTGAACACGCTGAATGCCCATTCTGGTTATCATTGGCCGCTCTTCCCCAGTCCAGAGGCACATGATTTTCATCATTTAAAGTAAGTATTTTTGTTTAAATTGTACATTGTCTGCTTATTTTTTTAATTCAAATTTTAAGGGTATAATTTTAAGGAGTATGGTAAAAACGTAAGTCAAGTAATTAGTTACTGTTAATATGTGTTAAAATTTCTACATTCATTGTAAGTCTTCATCAAGACCAAGAAAATGAGATATAAGAATGATAATACAAATAAAGAAGAATATGGTGGAATTAGGTGGGGGAAGATGAGAATAATAAGAAATAATATTTAATTGAAAAAATATACTATTACATGTAAGTTATTAAGAGTGTGGCAGTGAAAAGGAACAATTTAAAAATCAAATGGCTTATTAAATAATTATTTTTTGATAAATGTAAATTGCAAGAAGCCATTTAATGTACAAAATAATTTTTTTTTGTTTTAAAATTTTATATACTATATTTGTCGAGTGGCTTAAGTGGGTCCGGTAGGGAAACAGGATGATTTTCATTATTATTATTAATTAAATTTTAGGGCAAAATCTGCTAATGGTTATCATTATATGGTTTGAGGTGGGGTTAAGAGCTCATAAGGTGGTGGTGGTAGGATGGCAACGATTGTCAAACACCATACCTTCGGTGTGCCTACAGTTTATTTTACAATTAATTGTTGGACTGGTGTATAGTATAAGCCTCAGTGGATATTTAGCACAGATTTCAATAAATGTTAGCTATAAAAACTAAATTTTTCATTAAAAAAAATAAAAAGTAGATTTTATATCCTCTGTACAACACTAACATAATTCAAAAATCAAAATTTTGAGAATATTAATTTAAAAGATTTTATTTTTATATTTAAACTGATTTTGGCTTGTTAGCCAACTAAACTAGTAATATGAGGGAAAGATGGCCAGGGATGCAGCCAGTAGTGACACACAAATAACTGAAACTTATTTATAATTTATCAAACTTATTTTGTGTTTCGGCATGAATTTCAGACCTTCATCAGGGCTGAGAACAAAAAAGCAATATAACAAACATAATTTAGAGAAAAAAATATATACATACATAAACTGAGAAACAGCATAACAAGAAATTTAAGTAGATAGTAAGATAGCAGATTATACTACCAGAAGATAAATTATAATATTGCAAAGGTAATAATTATATAGAACGAATATAAAAAATCTTAGAAAAAAAATTAAAAATCAGTCAGTGCTAATATAAATAATAAAATTAACATATTGAAATGTGTGAAATAAAACAATATATATGATATAATGGAAACAAAGATAACAAATATTGAAAATGTTCTAAAAAGAATAATATTGAAAATATTTGAAACATAATTAAAAATCAGTGATCTATCTAAACAATGAAAAAATTTAAATACACATAATGAAATGAGCAAAAGAATAAATATATTTAATGCAATGGACAAAAGAAGCACAGTGATACAGAATACGGCAATATGCTAGGGATAGGTTTTGTGATTAATGAGGAAAAATCCTAATGGTTTATAAATACTTTTTGAGGAGTCCTTTGTCATGGTTAATCACATTGGTTAGAATAGAAGTATTGTTGATAAAAAATGAGAGGTATTTATTATAATGAATGATTTTTCTCCTCATATTTAATCTATGGTCAACAATAAAAACCTCATTAAACTATGAATCGTTAATAATTTAAATGTTGATTCACAATGATGCATTCTTGCCTTGCATTAGTACAAGGTATGTCTTGAAAGTAAGAGTAGTGAATTTTTTTATTTAAAAAAGGCCTCTTGTTCATCTCCTCATTGGTTTAAAAAAATTTTCCACCCATAAGTCTTCAGGAAAGTGAAAAGATGAAATCTGAAGGTGCCAAGTTAGGGGAGTAAGCAGGGTGGTTCAACATATCCCAACCAAAAGTGTTCATAAGCATTTTGTTGGTGTTGGCTGTGTGCAGGCAGGCATTGTTGTGCAATTAATAAAATGAGAAGGAACCTCATGACAGCAAGCATCTCGCACTTGGCAGGATTTCTAATTTATATAGTTTACAGAAATGAACACGGCGAGACAAATTTTGGTACTGAAATAGGTCTCTGGTGCTCATTGTGTTCAGGATACCCCCTAGTATTCCTCAGTTTTGTCTACAAAAAAAATTCCTACAGCAGGACAACACAACAGTACTCTTACTTTCTGGACATGCCTTGTTTTAATTGAATAACAACTTACTCAAAAATGCCTCTATTTTTTTTTTTAGATATGTTAATATTAAATTGAGGATGCGATTTTGTCTCCAAATATGTTTAAAATTGTATTCTTAACTTATGTTTTAATAAATCATTCCGTGTTATCTGTTTACTTTTTTTGTAATGAGTACAATTAATAGATTTACTAAATATTATCCTACCTTAGGTTCAATCAGTGTTTTGGAGTACTTGGTGTACTTGATCGTATCCATGGTACAGATCTTCTATTCCGGTCTACGAGGAACTATGACAGGCATACAACTTTGCTTACCCTGACACCGGCAAGGCAACTATATCCAGATAAAAAAGATTAGATGATATATTTGAATCTTTAATTTTCATTATATTTATCAGAACTAAACCAATAATCTTATATTTTCTTCTGCACATCAGAAATATTGGGTAGTTTTGGGTGAAGAATGTTTAGAAGTGTAAATGAAAGCTGTGAGGAATCCTCAATTTTTTGTGTTTCCCACCAAAAGTACAATTATCCTTCATTGGGTTAAGTATCTTTTTAGACATTATTGATAAGTATTTAAAAACAATTGTTTTAAGAAATGGGTCCATAATTGACTCTTATTTTGAAAACAATTATTAAAAGAATCTCTCAATTGTTTGTGATTTTTATGTGACATGATTATTCATCATAGTAAAACATTGATTAAAATGAAAGATCTAATTGTGAATGGTCTTGAGAATAAAGTTTTCTTCATGATAACTTATGTTTCAATCTAATTCTTATAATTAGAGAGTTGAACAAAAGGGATCAAGTAATAAATATAACCATAGAGAGCAAAAAAAAAAAAAAGAGAGAAATTTGATTATTTTAAAAATATAAGAATTAATTATATTCATTCACAGCCCTAATGTCTTATTTGTTGTTATAAATTTTATGATTTTACTTGGTCTGTATTCTACATTCACAATTTACATTTTAATCTCATAATCTACATGGTTAGAATTCAAATATATTTACACTGTATTTTCAAAACATAAAGAAAAAATAATTTAATTAATCTTTATGCTATTTTTTTCACTATATGGAAAACCATTTATATTATTAAGTGTTCCTTTGAGGTATTTTTCTAAAGGCAATTTGACAATGAATTGAAATGCCCTTGAGCTCGTGAATTAATTTTAATTTTTTCTTTCTCCTCCCCACTTTTCTTCAATGTATGGACTAGTGTTGGCCATTATTCAAATAAATCTTCATTGGAATAAAATAGTTTTTTTCTATAAAACTTTAATTTCAGCTTCACATTTATCTCTTAACTCTGACGCCTTTTTTATTTTCTGTAAATTAGACAATGCGAAGACACTATTAGAGTTTTTACTGTATGAATGAATTTTCATACAGTAAAAACCCTTTAATATTCTTGTAAATAAATTAACTATCATGAATATTTCAATAAATTATCTAAAAAAAAGTTGTCATCAGTTAAAAGTTTTTTATTCTTTTTAATGGAAATAGATCCATCAAAATCAACTGGAATATAAGCACTCCAAAACCACTGAATAATAATTAAGGAATCATATTTTTGCTTAGTTTGTTTTTTCTCTCTGCCCAGTACACTGTCCTTTAGTAGCCCAACATTGGGAAACTCCAGATAATCAAAGGATTGATTGGTTTACGAAGTTTAGGGTCTCTATTGCAGTCATTGAACATAAACATATAATATGATATGCAATTTCATTTTCTATCCTGTCTAATTGATGGTTTGGTGAATCGGCTAGTTTTGTATTAAAGAAATGTTCATTTAGTCTGCAATCAAAATAGTTCTATTGTAGTCAAATTTCTCTCTTTTCAAGGTGAGGTCTTTAAGGAATGGTTCGTAATGATAATGTACTCTCTTTTACCATTTATAGGTAATAAAATGGATAAATTTCATGCTAATCTAATACATGGTACTTCTTTTTAAGATGGTGTTACTTACATTTCTGATTTTTTTTTCTGCACTCAATGGGTTAATCAAAATTGTTAATGATTGAGAACATAGGTCCTTGTTAGGCTATGAATGGTCAGAATCACACGTGGTTGGTGGCCCAGTATGAGGTTGGCACTTTTATTAGCATTTGAACAATAGTAATATTATTTACTCTTTTTATTGAGTATTTTTATTATGAATTCATTTTAACTAGCAGGCATAAACTCTAAACATTTATCTCAGTAAGTTTTGTGTATTGTAATTGAAATCTTAAGTGCCTTTTGTATGACAATTGTATTTTGATTTGGAGGTCAAAAGTGAATAATATTCATATTTTTATATGTTTATAAAATTGTTGTAAATAATAAAAATACTATAAATTGTGTTATCTTAAATATAAAATGTATATATCCTTATTCCTCTCCTTATAAAGATTTCATTTCAAATAAAATTATTGAAAAACTATTCAATAAAATTCATTATTTTACATTTTTAATGACTTTATTTTATTGTTCACATTTCTCTTCTATATCTCTTCATTTTATTAACGTGACAGAGGGGTCTGTCATAGCTAATAGTATATTGTCGCTTAAGCTGTGATACCCCAAAATTCTAAAAAAGAATTTTCTTTCTTGACTGTTGAAAAAAATATATATAAATTAATGATTCACGAGTCTCAAATGATTTCTCAAAATCAGAAATTGTTATTTAGATATCAAACAAAACAATAGTTGAAAAAAAAAAATCTCTAGAATGATGCACTGATTTTTCTATTATTGTATAAAATATTGAATTATTATTTCTCAACATCATCAGATCACAGCTTGGATGATGATATGCCTCCTAACAACTCAACTTTCATTTATTGCATTAGCTGAATATTTACAAAAAAAAAATAATGAAATTAAGTTTTTTAACTTTATTACATTTTCTGATTATTTATTTTATTTTTTTCTCCACTAGTATAACCACTTTCATGCTTATAACCACACATTATTTACCTCAAGTTTTAGTCTCCCCATTTCCAGAAATTTTTTTTTTAAAAATAGTTACGAAATTCTTCCTTCCTTTACTAATTATTTACAAATATAGTTATTAATTAATTTTATTGGAGTTTAGCCAAATCTCTGTTACATACTCTTTTAAACTTTCTATAATTGATAATTCTGAATGAATTTTTATTATTGTTGTCATTTCTTCTTCTGTGTGTTTTCTTCATTATATGTTTCTTGTTTCCTTTTTTAAGTTAATAAATACAAGAAATATATATATACTGAAGGAAAACAAATGGGAAAAGAAAAAGCAATAATAAAAAGAAATAAATAAAGTGGGTTACAAGTGTGAATGTTATTATACTTATTAGAGAAATATAAGTAAAAATAAAATGTATGTGTTACACTTTAAATAAAATCATTTCTTTTCTTATTTGTTTCCCAAAAATATTTTTGTGGGTATACAATTCATTTCATAGCTCTTTTATTATTTACTTTTTTTTTAAACTAGAATTATCCAAGTTTCCCTCATAAAAGTCGAGTTTTTTTAAATTGATTTTACAATGTCATGTATAAGCATTACATGGTAATTTTGCTATAACAAGGAGTTTGTGACACATAAAGGGATACAAATGTAAGAAAATCGAGAGCTTACTGATTCATAGGTATTGGAGAGAAAGGAACCTAAAAAGTACTGCTTTCTAAGAGAGGCGTAAAACCACTTAAGCTCAGTATGCTAGTATTTTAATTTCTCAATCTGGAACTATACTGAAAGAATTCAATAGTTCAATCAGGTAATAATAATCAGAGTCAAGGTATCATCAATGGATACTGTAGTAAAGAAAGGTATAAGGATTACAAGAAAAATATTTGTATTTATAAATATATATATATATTTAAATTACAAAAAAGTAGAAAATACAGGAGTAAGATTTCACTTTAAAATATTGAGTGCACATTAATACTATACTGACTCAGAAAAACCCTTTGGAATGAAATTACTTCTTTTCTTTAAAAAAGATACTTAATCACAAAACATATAATTATTGAAAAAATAATGAATGTAATGAGAATATGAAACAGAAACCCACATAAAAGAAAATACTCAATTGAAATGACTTTCAATAATATTGAGTATTTAATTAAGGTACATGCATCAGTAACAATCTTAAAATAATTTTTATCACATACAATGTAGTAACACATAAAGATTTAAATACATGGTTAAGATGTAGTTGCTTATTAAGCCAATGATCATTAAAAAAAAAAAAGGACACTAAATCTAATGAGCTATTCATCGGATCATTTTTGTTTTCACAATAAATAGAAATTATCCCTCCACAATAAAACTTTATTAATAAACACAAAGTCATGACTATACTAACGGTAATTTTCAATGACTATTAATAGTGTTGAAAATTATGTGTATAATTATAAAGTTTTATTGTGGAGAGACAAATTTTATTTACTCATCAAGCATACCTTCTAAAGCTAGTACAAGTAGTACTTTTTTTAACTCCAAGCAAAAATTAATTCCCTGCACACAAGATAACCAATGGTAGGTATATTAAATGGGTTTATATGAAATTCATAGTTTCCTTCTAGATAGAAATAATAAAGATTACACACCTTAAATGTAATTTCTTGTTAATTTAAATCAAATTAGTCCAACATGCTGGACTGGTATATATTGATTACAACTTTAATCTTAACCAACAATTTTATTTTTAGCTGCTCAATAAAACAAATCTTCAGATCTTTAAACTAACATGAGCAAAATTATAACAAACATAAATATGACGCCATGAACAGAAAATCTATTAATGCTAGTAATTTTCAAAATAAAAATGTAATTGTTTTTAAATTAGTTTTATTTTATTTATTTTTTTTTTATTATTCAGTTAAATTAAGTTTAATATCAATAAAATGTCACGTATATCTAACAAACAATTTACTTATTAATTTATAAGTAAATATTATTCATTTATAACATAACAGTTGGATGGTGGAGAAATCAAAGTTTTAAAGAAATTTTTGTTTTCATCACAATAAATTTATAGAAAAGCAGAATAAAATATATCAACATAAATTCAATTATAAAGAAAATAGCACAAAATAATCTATAGTAATAAAAGATAATATCTTGTTAATACCAGATAAAGAGAAGCCACAAAAAAACTGTCTCCCAATATCTACAAGATAATTTATATTAAAATATTTAACAAAAGAGTAAAAAAATATATATATTTTTTTAAATAATCCTAATGAACATGTTTATGAGAAAATTATATACCTTTGTTTAGGCATTAAAAAAAATTCTTAACAAACATTCAAACTTTTTCCCTCTTATTCAACACTATTTCAATGGTAAGGTTTGGTAAATCTTAAGGTCATTGATGTTCACTCAAATCCAATCATTCCATGCCAAATGTGGACTGCCGAGTGTTTGAAGTGTAGACAATTTAAAGGCTCCCACTGATGAAACTCCACTCCATCGTTCCATTTTTACCGAAAGATTTATGCTCATGTGTGTGAACATGTATTATATAATATTTATATCCTACGAATATTTCAATGAACAGATTAATTAACTCTTGAGAAAAATGTGATGTAAGTAGTTCCTTTACATGGAAACTTAATCCCCAAAAAAGTATAGCACAATAGAGGAAATTTTAAGCAATTTAGAAATATAAAATAAAATTTATTTACTAAACACAAACGTGTTTATTTTCTTTTAATTAATATCTATATTTTTTAACCTGATTTATCTTTTAAAAAATAATAGACAAAATTGGAATTTACTTGATATTATATTTCTATAACATAATCAATTGTTAAAAAGAAAACTTTTTGTAACACGCTTTATACTACTATAATTCTAGCAACTTCCCATCACTCCAAAAAGTTCAGACAGGATTTCACATTGACAATTGTTCCATGTCCAATTTGGCATGAAATGGAATGACCACCTTTAGAATTAATTAAATATTGACAGCTACTTGGTTGTTCAAACTATGAAAAATAATATAGAGGAAATTCCTTTAAACATTTAAATATTTTTTAAGGCTAAATTATAACCATGGTCATACATAAATATTAGATATAATACCATATTGTATGTTAAAAATTAATTTGATTCAGTAGTTTGTACCGATCTGTAATCATTAAATATAAATGCACTGACTACAGTTTATTATATGCTATACTACTGATTATACTTTTAGAACGAATGTTCAGTAATCTTGAGAAGCAATAGATGTACATGACTATCACAGGCCGACACATAAAAATCTCTACTACTTACATTAATATAAAAATTGGAAGACCCCACAGCCTTAAAAATAGTTTAAAAAAATATACTCATTAACTGTACAACCAATATTTAATAAAAGATACTATAAACCTGTAAAAAATCTTATTACACATATTTACATAATATATTTGATATAATTAATTTATTTTATTATGAAACAATTAGAACCAGTTTATCCCAATAATTTTTCACAAAAAATAAATTTATATTACCTACTATTGTACATCCCATCAATTAAATACATCCTATGATACTGTTGCCTTTCTGTAAACTCTGTTCCTCTTCTGTATATAATTTTGATTAGGTAGCCTACTATGGGTAGAGAAAGTATAATGAGAACAATGGGTAAAACATAATCTCTACCAGTTGTAGGAGATTCTATAAATGATTCACTATCTTTTGTTTCCTTATCACCGGTGATCATGGTGAACAACGGTTTTTTTTTTCTTGGACGTGAAGTTGTAGTAGTGCTACTTGGTTTATTTGTAGTTGTAGGAGTAACTATCTCAGAAACACCTGGACGGCCATGTATACGTTTATGTATTTGAGTAGTATTGACTCCAGGTGTTGTTAAATTTACAGGTAAATCAACCATTTTTGTAGTAATTGAAGGGTGAGGTGTCACAATACTGACTGTTGTCATAGTTAGGTTTGTTTCATTGGTTTTATTCTTCAAAGGATATTGAGAACTTACTTCTACTCCTCCTTCAGCAATAACTACTTTTTCATGTTTAGGAGTGGATTCAATTAAGGATGAAGAGTTCACTGGCACATCTGTTTTTTTAAGAATTTTATCATCTAATTGGTGATGAGAAAGAGAATTATTGTTGGAATGGTCTTTGGGGTGTATGTTGATTACATTAACACTATTATTAAGAGGATGCAATACTGTAGAGGGATCAATTTTGGAATGAAATTCCTCATGCGAATCTTTATTAGATGTATTATTAAGAGGAAAACTCTTTGAATAACTTTTGTCAACAGCTAGAGTAAGACAAGCATCATTAACAACTAAAAATATTAGTAAATCGATTATAAATTTGTAATTTTTCATTTCTCTAGAATTTGAATACTATTGTCATGGAATAAATCCGTAAAAATTCTAGTAACATCATAACTCAAAACAAAAATAACAACTCATAACCTCCATGTGACTTCCTCTTGGGGGAAAGTGCTTAGAGGCAGGAGTATCATTTTCCCTGAAGTTAAATACTAGCAATGTTACAGGGAGATAAAACATAATTTGAATATACGACCTAGAAAAATTGCATCACACTCCTTCGTTGATTAGTGTAGAAATGGTACTTGCGCTAGAGTGCTCTTTTTGCATATACCGTCTCAATTTACAAGTTTAATATTTACTTTGGTGGTGCAAATATCCTAGATAAAAGTTCAAATCCACAAACATCTGTTTTTTTTTTTATAAGATTAATCTATCATTTAGAAAGTGGTCTGACGATCTCTCCACTCTATCGATTAATTTTTAATTGACAGAGATATCTCTATTTGATTTAACATTATTCAATAAAGGGTGTGAATGATAACTGCTTAAGAAGTAGTATAGGGAAATTTACATGAAAGCTTCATTTTTGGGTCAAATTTTTGAGCGAGTGAACCGCTTTCAAAAGTTCCTTAACTGACTTCCTGGGATCATAAAGAAGATTATACAACATAAAATAACAATGAAATAACTTTTTGAGGTCTATAACCAATCCAATGAAGGAAAAGAGCTTAGCTGCAGACCGTAGATGGAATGTCAAAAGTTTCTGAAAGCGAGTGCGACCAAACCGCGGCGACCTAACAAATTTTAATTCAGAAAGGTAATATTTTGTATACCACTTACAGGGCATGCACCCGTGGAGGAAAGAGTACAATGGAGAGGGCAAGTAAAGCCAAGAAAGACTTTTATTAATTATATGTCACTTTGATATAAACATTCCTATTTTTACGATTTAGGAATTGAAGATGGTCATCCGTAGCGAATTTGGGATGTTAATTAAGTATTTTTTTTATCGAAAACGTGTATTTAGTTCATATCGCTGCTTTGCTTGAATATTATGCCACATCTGGCAAAAGAAATTTTTTTTAGATGTTTTCCATAGATTGTACCTTAGACTGAGGTGACGTTGCGACAACTCTACTCACTTAAGGACAGTCTGTAGGACAACTTCAGTGAGAAACAAATCCTAAGGAACGGCAATATCTTTGAAATATGTCCAATTGAAAAATAAATCGAAAGCTTTTTTTTTTTGTTTTTTGTGAGATGTGCCCCTATTCAAGCAAAACAGCGGTGTGTTAATGGGTAATGTTCATTACATCATGAAAACAATCATGTATTGGCTGTACCGTTGTATGAAAGCTAGTCAGTAGAATAAATTGTTTTTGCGCCATGTTTATGGATTGTTTTTTTTTCCTTTTTCATAATTTCTATCCTTATGAAGACATAAATTTTATTTGAGAAATACTGATATATCTTGAAATTCTTTTGATTAATAGTAAAGTTTGGTCGTAATTTCGTATTTTTATTGTTATTGTTTATTATGTATTGATACTCTGTTGCGATACAGTTTGGTTATCTCTCTCTCAACCCAAACAGCCCTGATAAAGCTCTATAAAGTGGGCGAAACATCAGCAAATATACACTCGTTAACTATTTTTTCTTTTGACCGCATCCCTCACCATCTTCTTCATAATTTGAAATAATACTGTCAATCAT
>NW_027107476.1:753866-824449 GCF_000696795.3 Halyomorpha halys
AAATATCATATTTTTTTTTTCCTGTGGCAGCTCTAGAAGCATCACTTAATAAAAAAATATTAAGCCTATATTTATCTTTTTTTGTAAGTTTTCCTGTTATTTCATTTATAACCATACTCAGCTAGTCATGATTGTATTTACACATTCTTAATTTTTTATCCCCTTCAGCATTTGTTTTTCAAGCATATATAATTTTGTTTTGCTAATAAAGTAAAAATTACACCTAGTTGTTCCACAAAAATATTAGATGAAAGTTTGTGTCTGACACATGTTCGAAACCAGTCTTTAGTCTTTTATTGCCTGGATATTTTTGAAATTAATGTTTATTTATTTTTTTAAACAACTTTCACCATTATGTCAGAAACAATATTTATTTATTTTTATCAAATTTTATATTTTCATGTATACCTCAAACAAAATTCATATTTTATTAACTGTTCCTAGAAAACCTCAATTGAAAAATTGACCAAGTAAATGAAAACTTAGTCTATTTAATTTTATACTCAGTCCCTAGTTTTTAGAACAGTAAATATTTAAGAAGATGGTTGGGGTGTGGTGAGAGAAGAAAACAAATAAATTAAAACAATAAATAAATTTTGGGGTCCTTAATATTCACACTGAAATGTATCTGTTTGAACAGAACAAATTTATTAGTGAATAAGCACAAATTTCTTGAGAATAGCTTAGTGAATTTAAGATTTATTGTTGGTGAATTAAATTATAGCAACTAACATTTGTTACATCTATTCTCTGTACATTTGGTTTTAAATGAACGGCTTTATTGATAATTACCTTAATTAAGTAAAACCCTATCAATGTAAAGTAGCCCTCCATAGGTGTGGCCAAATCTCCACTCACTGGCTTCACTTATGCTCAGAGAGATGGTAGGGTTAAGCCACCTCCTTGGGGGAAGGAGTATAATGGAGGGGCAGAGGGGCAGCATAACCCTATTCTCCTTCAAAGTAAAAGTGAGGCCCAAAAGGCCATGTTATAGGACCTTAGGTTTAGGTTGAGGTTAATAGGAATGTCCACCATTGTAATCTTTACTGAAACCACAAATTGGCTGCACTAGACTAATAGCAAAAATAAAGTCAGGATAAATTTAAGGATTTCTATATTGCTGACAAGAAATTTATTCCTAAAATGGACATGAAGTGAGTTACAGAGGAAAAAATAGTTCTTTTTTTTTCTAAGCAGTATTTTTGAGATAATAGAAAAACATTAGAGGGATATCAAAAGCTTGAATATTTTAATGAATGGTAGTATCAATGCAAATTGCAGATAATTTTAATTTGCTTTCCGCTTCATGTTGCCTTCTGTTCAACCGTTCGCTTTGAACAACCCTGATGAAGCCCTACAAAGTAGGGCGAAATGTCGGACATTAAAATGGTTTTAAACTATTTGTTCTTCTTTTTTTGACCGCAACCCTGACCATCTTCTTATATTTAAATCTTTACAGTCAACTATATATACACATATAAAATTATGCACCTTTTTCAATTCAAAATATCTCTACTGGCCAAGTAAGCAAAGCGTTTGTATGGAACAAACTTGTATAACTTATATGGAATAACGGATATATGAAAAAAACAAAGTTGTGCACGTGTTATTAAATAAAATAATTAAAAGATAAGACTTTATGGAGAAAAGAGTGGTCACATGCATTTCTCATTGCAGCATTGCAATAGGTTGTGCTCATTTTCCATTTCACTGATTTTAGGGAGTTGGATCTCTAAGAATTTTGGTGCCCTGAAGACAGTGTCATTCATGATGGGTGTCTCCTTCATCATCCCTACACAATACAACATTTCATAATATGTTTTCCTATGGTTTTGACCAGGAATAGTACTTAACTTAAATTATGTAAGCTTTATTTGGTATAATGAATGTAGAGACTTTAAAATTAATTAGTTTAGGTTTAATCATTTGTCTTTATAAAAAAAAAATTGACCAAGTATTCTAATACAAACTTTATTACTATTACACAAAGGTAATAATGAAAATAGTTTACAATATTTTCATCCAGTTTCTATAAGACATCTTCCTTTACTTACAATATTGAAATGTGAAATAAAAGATATGAAACCATCAATAGCTCTGAACAAATCAGAAGTTATTACTTGTTGGCAGTTAATAATACCTTGGGCAACAGTTGTTAAACTTGCATATATTTTCAAATGTGCGAAACTTAATTCTACAGTTGATGATAGTTTTGCCACAGATGGGGTCTGACTAACCTGGGCAGAATAGAGTACCAGGTGAGCAGGATCCATGGCCAGTTCCAACATAGACTTTAAAAAAAAGTCCATTGACATTTGATTGATTGATGTTTATAATCATATATATGTCATGGAGTGATATACTGTCTCTAGTTTTTTATCCTTTGTTTAATTTATTTTAATACTTTTTCAATTTATTATAATAATAATCTGTAATTAGACTTAAACTTACAAATTACATATAATGTTCTTTTTAAAAGAAATTACTACCCTCTAATGCAGTGGCACCCAATCACCATAAGTGGATTGTGAGAAGCTGGGGGATGGACCATGGGAAGGGTTCATCAGCACATATTTTATGAGAAAACGTTGTTAAAACTGCTTTATTGATTTGATACCGTAACCGATGATTCAGTGTTAGCTAAAAGATTTTAACTCGTAAATACACTAATGAAGTGCCTCAGAATGCACTTTTAAGCAACCTAATTAACAAACATTTTCCAAGGGAAACCTCACTTTGCGATACAAAACTAATTTACAGCTTAGAACTTAAATCAGGATTAATTCTTTGATTGTTTGAAGTTTCTAACAGATATTTTATGACAATGCAACACACACTCATGGAAAGGTGAAATTATTTTGTTATAGTTAAAGTAAAACAATGATATATGTTATATAACGAAATTTTATTGTTATTTAATAAGTTTACATTTTACTAAGTTAATATGAACATAATGGAAGATACATTTATCCATTTATACTAAATAATAACTGATTAAGAACACGCTTAAAAAGATATGACTGAATAATATAGACCAATTTTCATATTCAACAATAAAACAAAAAAAATAGGATAAAATAATTCAGAATGTTAAAACCGTTCGACTTATTCCCGAAAGATAGAAGCACAAATCGAGAAATGTGAAAAATCATAGTTCCAATAAATGTCAATAGAGGCCAGCACCATCCAAACAATCGTTTTCAAAGTTAAAATAAAGCTGAAAAATATTTTGAATAATAGTTCAACTAACTAACATAAGGTAGCAGCACCAATCAAGAAAAGTAAAAAATAGTAGTTTCAATAACTGCCGCAAGGTGCCAGCACAATCCGGACACTATTTCTGAAGTCTGGCTGAATTTTTTTTATTTTATATTAGGATATTAGGAAGTTACAGGAGCTCATTCAGAAGGACCGATCCCATTGCTGACCAAATTATTGAGCTCTTTTAATCTTCTAATATCCTAATACAAATCAAAAATTTTCCTACTAGACTTCGGAAATGGCTGCTTGGATTGTGCTGGCCTCTTACGGCGGTTATTAGAACTACTATTTTTTACCTTCCTTGATTGGTGCTGCTACCTTATGTTAGTTAGTTGAACTATTATTAAAAATTTTGTCAGCTATATTTTGACTTTGAAAACGATTGTTTGGATGGTGCTGGCCTCTATTGACACTTTTCGGAACTATTATTGTTCACATTTCTCGATTTGTGCTTCTACCTTTCGGGAAGAAGTCGAACGATTATTTTAACACTCTGAATTATTTTATCCTATTTTTCTTCTTTTATTGTTCAGTATGAAAATTGGTGTATATTTTTCAATCATATCTATTTAAGCGTTTTCTTAATCAGTTATTGTTTAGTATGAATGGATAACTGTATCTTCCTTTATGGTCATATTAACTTAGTAAAATGTAAACTTATTAAATAACAATAAAATATCGTTATATAACATATATCATTGTTTTACTTTAACCATGACAAAATAATTTCACCTTTCCAAGAGTGTGTGTTGCATTGTTATAAAAGATCTGCTAGAAACTTCTAGCAATAAAATAATTAATCCTGATCTAAGTTCTAAGCTGTAAATTAGTTTTGCTCTGAACAATTAATTTATTTATAACTGGTTTTAATCAGTTATAATCTAGTATGCCAGATTAATACTTTATGTTCTTATTAACTTAATAAACTGAGAAATGTAAAAGCAATAAATTATTGTCATTTAATAAAATATATTATTACCCAACTAATATAAGGATAAAATAGTTCTATCTTCTTGTAAGTGTGTGGTAGATTGTTCTGAAGGATTTATCAGAAATTGAACTATTGAGTGTTCAGCTTTTGTCATAAGAACTGTGGGAAGATGAAAACAATCCAAAGGATTAAAAAGTTGGGAACCAATCCACATTGCAATTTTTAAAAGTAAGTTAAATCATTGAACAAAAAATCTGGAAACTTTCAAAACAGTTTTCTTTTTTTTAACTTTATTCACCACAAAATATTGCAAAATAAAAAAAAGTTAATCTTTTAAATTAGTAATACATTTTCTAAAAATCCTCAGATTTTATGATAAGTTAGATAAAAATCTCAAACTTTTCCAGAAATATGAAATTCTCTGAGTTTTCCATGTCTGCAGATACCCTGATTATAAATGATTTTTTTTTTGTAACAGCTATCCAGTTCCAATAGGTACTCATAATGACATTCCTAACTTTCAGTAAAATATTTGTTTTTGTTTTGAAATAAACAGGTGTGATCCAAAAGTTAAATTAAGTTAGACACTGCCTTTCCCATTCATTAATATTAAAGGAAATTGACATTATATTTATACCATTTAGTTTAATATTTAACAATAATTTACTTTAACTAATAAAAAGGAAGAGTAGATTTCAAAATCAGTAAATAAAAATTAAGTATATGTTCTAAAAATTTAGTCTATTACTAAAACCGTGAGCTAATGCAGTAAATTTATTACTGTATCATTGTTGGATGACAGAACTTTGATGAAAAATAATTTATTTTTTCTCTAACTCAATCTATTTTTCTAATTTAATGTTGGGTTGTTTATTTTCCTTTTCAGAGCAGTCATCTATAGTCTTTGTTTACCCATTTCCTCAAGAGGTTTATTAATTGTTGATGAGACTAGCTGAAAGTCTTAGGCTTGTTTTGTAGAAAGAATTGCTATTTCAGGTTGAAACATTTCTTTAATAAAATAAATAAAACAAACAGTTTTATCATCAACGATGAAATATACTGATGGGTACAGGTGTAAAACAAAAATTAACTAAAACTAAGGTAAATATATATTTAAAAAGCAATTGTATTCTTAAAAATGAATACAGGATAAATACAAGTTCTTAAAATAAAAAATAAATTTTTCTCTATCTACATTTTATACAAAAGATAAGCCTTAATTTTAGGACCCTTCTCTTAAAATTTCTAGTTCTTCGGGAGTAGTATGAAGTCTCAGTTCTTTTTCTACTAACAAATCCTGTATCTCTGGAAGATCTTCAGGTAGTATTTTTGCTGCTTCGTAGTAAAGAAACTGAAAAAAAAAAAAAAAATGATACTAATTATATAACTTAATTATTAATACTAAATCTTAATTCTTCATTAAGGGTTTCCAACTTGTGATAGAATGGTTGCTACATTGAAAACATAAGCATGGTCCCAGGCCACATTGTAATAGGCCAATTTTCTAAAAAAAAAAAGAAAAAAAAAAGAGATACCAGTATGAAAGACAATATAGTTTAGATGAAACAAAGGTTAAGATTAATTAATTTTTATTGATAAAAAATACTGTTTTACAATTTCCTGAAAGTGAAATAAAAATTAAATAATTGAATTATTCATACAAAAAATAAAAAAAACTCATAGAAATAAAAACATTCAAATATTTCGGTTTATTTGATTTTCTTATTTTACTTTTTACTTTCTATAACTGTATTAATGTATGTGACTCTAATTTTTTCTCCTCTTAAAATTTGCTATACTCCTTTCAACTGTAGGTTGCCACATCAAAACCTCTTATGATATATAATTTTTCAGCCTACAATATTTGGCATTAATAATAATATAATATAAAGTAAAATAGTATTATGAAGCTTACAGAACACATTTTTTAAAGCAGGCCCCCTTTTATGCCCAAATACTATTGATTTTAATGAAGACCAAAACTGAAAAATAGCCAGCCACAATTCATCAAAATGATTAGCAAACATGAAAAAACTAAACATGCTTTGGCAAGGTAGTGTAACATAATTATTTTACAAAAGTTGGCTCATTTTAACCATTAACCAACATAGCTGTTGAAAAGTTAAAATCTGATTGGATTTTGATAAAGTAAAAATATAATGAGGAAGAAACTCAGAAAAAAATACTTTTGACACTTTTTCAACACAGCTTAAAAAATAAATAAATTAAAAAACTGAATATAATGGCTAGCTATAAATAAATAAATATACCAGATATTTTAATATTTATAAGTATTTTCTAGGAGAATATTTGATACTTTTACAATTTTATGTTTCTGAGAATTTTGAAATGGTGGATGAAAAGCAAAAATTTGTATTTTCTTTTTCAATACTGACACCTTATAACTAACTTATATTTATTAATCTATTTGTGACCCCCTCTCCCTCCTATAGTTGGGTTATAGGTAAAAATCGACATACATTGAAAATAATAGGAGATGATCACTTTTACTATTAATCTAACAAGATAGTCCATTAATTCAGCAAGCAGTCATTAAAATTACACCATATACGATAAAATCATTGCTAGATCACTACACACAATACTAATAAAGATGTTTCCAAAATCACATTGGGTTCCATGGGAAAAAAAATTAGATAACTTTTTTGTTATATGCATAGATTCATACCTTGACCCATGGGCACTTTTCAACAGATCTATAAAAAATCTGTTTAATGTCTTCAGTATCTTTAAGGCTACTGGCTTGAAGAAAAAGCCTCCAAAACAGAGGGCACCGCTCATATGAACTTCTCAATTTTTCAAGAAGGTTTTGCAATCTAATCCCTACATTTCCTTTGTTGAACTGCTCTTTAATTAATCTGGTATGTGTTATGAAGTAGGCGAAAGCTGAAGCAAGAGGAGAGCCAGATGATAGGATTACAGACGTCATTTTTTGCCATTTTATTCCAACAACCTGAAAATAGAATAGATACAAACATTCAAAATTAAGTTGGCTCTTGATAATTCAATGCATTTTTATTGTATTTTTAAATCAAAATTGTACACTGGGCAGGCATTTTCTAATACAGTACTTATTTAACGGTGAAAGCACACAAAATTGTAATAATTACAATTAGAGACAATAAAAGATGGTTCTGTTATCCACATGTTAATGCCATCCATTTAGAATCTTTTTCCAAAAATCTGACTAACAAAACATATCCTTAGCCAGTTCCCAAATAATAAATTATCCATAACCTCTCCACATCGCACCTCTTTCTATGTATTTAATAGTTTTGTTATTTATTTAATATTTCTTTACAGATTACTTTATTTATAGTTTTATTTTTCCAATAATTTTTTTACAGTTTATTTCTAGACAATTTCATTACTGCAACTGCCACAGACTATTTTAAAACTTTCCACAACAGAGTAACCATCTAATTACAATCCTCTGACTCAGTTTTTATTCTTTATTTACTATTGCCATCTTATTTTGCAAATGATCAAAGATAATTCTTTACAAATTATAGCTATATATCATCGGGTACCAATGAAAGTGATCAAGTGTTATTTTTTTCCAATGTCATTTAATCAACTTTACCTTTAACTTGATGACATGTACACGGAGAGCAAATAAATATTGGATTTTGAAGTTTGAACTTTGGTATTGCTTGCTCAAATTTTTCACTTTCCGGGATAACAGAAATTTTCAAATGTTAACGTAACCAGTATCAAAACAGTTCTAGTGGACATGTAAACAATTTCAGATGTCCTAGTTCAGTTAGTTAGCAACAAGCTATTGAGAGTCAACTACATGCTTATACTTCATTCTTTTATGATATAAAACCTACCTCACACTTATTAATGGCATTATAAAATAATCCATTATTAGGGTAATGTTGTACAGCACGCAATAGTATATCATGTAAAATACTGAAATGACCAGCATTTTCTTTACAGTAGAGTAATGTAATATTCACGAGACATTCATAAAGTTGTTCCAACATCACATCAATCCTGAAATGTAAAAAAAAATCATGTATTCAAAAAGAATATATTTATTATTTTTTCCTTTTCTTATGTCGGCCCAAGACTCCCGTTGGAGTCCTACACTGTCCTTATTATTTTTTATAACTCAATCATAAAAAGGAAAATGGAATCTGTTGGAAACAAATAATTGTCACAATTACTTTTGGTGTTCTAAATGGGAGTATTACCCAGTTATCCTAAAATTTTTATTTTTTTCTCGGCCAAGACTCCCATTGGAATCCTATACTGCCTAATCATGGTTGGAGGTCAAAGTTTTTCATTTTGTGGGACCACCGCTCAATGAAAAAAAAAACACCCCAGGCCGGATTTGAAACGGCACCACCAATAGACATCAAATTGATAAGACAGTGTCTTAACCACTGAGCTACGGGCAGCCCAAATAACAACGAGACTTAACTTATTTTCTAAAATATACAAACAATAATACTTTTATACGGTCTGATAAATGTTCAAATCAAATCCAATACCAACAAAGGGGGATTGATTTTCACCTGATCTGATAAATTTTGGAGTCAGATCTGATCCTAATGAGTGCTTTCACATTATTAGACGGATATCGAGGTTGGATCCAACAACCTCCCACATTCCAAGCTCTCAGTTCGAGTATTAAAATGTTCTTATAGATAAAATGTATGGAAAAAAAGTAACCTAATGAAAGAATTATGGTATTAACTTCTTATTAAAAATTTATCCTATACAGATAAATTGTGTAATATCAATAGATATATCATTTCAGTCTTATCCTCATTGAAATAGTTTGAAAGGCCTAAAATACTGAATTTTAAAAAACTTTGTTTATAAGAAATAATAAACCATCTCTTATTGATATCAATAATAAAAAATGTTTAGGGTATCCCATATATTTCTCATTTTTAATTTTTATGAGAAATCAATAGACAATATTTGTTGTTTAAAATTGATTTACTGTGTCATACATGGACCACTCTACTATATCACTTTCTTCCATTTCTCAGGAAGCCTCACTATGCCCTCTCTCCAAAATTGTTGAAACTTACTTGCAATATATTCATCGAGGTGCATTTTTAGTTAGCTTCGGATCTGGAGCATTAATCATGGAGAGAAGTTTTAATGAGAGAAACAAGTAATAATTGAATGAGGCTAGGTTCGGGGAGTACGGAGGATTAAGTAGAATGTTTTTATTGTGTTTTTGATGCAAATTTTGATATAAAATCCAAGTCTCATCTTAAGTGAGAAACCTCTTTAAAAAATGATTTTTTTCATGACGCTGAAGAAACAAAGCACATGTAAAGATGCGCTTCATAAGTCCAGTCTCCGTTAATTGGAGTGGTACCCAAACTTCATACCGATTCACATATCCCATTTTGATTAAATGATAATATACCGTTGTCCAAGGAATGTTAGTAGCATTCACTATCTAGTTGATTTTAAACAATCTTGATGAGGTCCGTATCCATAGTTGCTGGAGGGCCGCTATGGTCTTTATCTTTCAAATCAAAATTCCCAACTCTAAATTTCTTAAACCAATTGTGAATGGTTCTAATAGTCATAGCACCACTCCCATAAACAGAGTGAATGTTGTCTACAGTGTTATCTGCACTACTACCTTTTTTAAAGCAATAAAGCATAACATACCACAAATGCTTCTTTTAGCTATTCATATTGCACGAGAGAATTTGCCACCAATGAAACGTACTTTGATAGAGCTGAGAGATGACTGAAATCAATGCCATAAATGGATAATAGATGAGCCTGCATGTTTACAAACATAGCCTGCTCAAGGTCATACATACCATGATGGCATTGAAAACACTTATAGGACATCCTAACATAAAATATGAAAGAACTCTGTAACTAAATACAGAGAATACATTTTGACTATTTTCATAAAAAGTATGGAAAGATGAAAACATATAATAGTAGTTTTTTTACCTATCCAATTAATTTAAATATAGTAAGAGAGGGTATTGACATCGTGAATAATAAGGAAGTTGAACTTGACATGAGCAATGATTTGAATTTAATGTAGGATTGTAAGGGAAAGTTGTGTGATGCGCAAACTGCAACAGCTTTTTAAAATATACTGAATTTATGCTATAATTAATACACCATTCATTAGAACTTACAACACGATAAATATTTAACTAAATAAAATAATTTTTAATAATAATTATAAGGCATACTCACAAGTTACCATTTCCGTTTTTGAGTTTCTCCAATTGTTGAATAGCATTTTCGATTATATTTGTACTCCTTTGGATTCCTTCATGAATAAAAGAGAACCAAGCATGTAAAGTCAACCATGATACAGCAAATTCAGGAAAAATTATTTCAGACAACCCAACTTCTGCATTCTTTATATCATGCAAAATTTCTGTAGTAATGTGGGTAAACTTTTCACTACTTTTAGTTAGGAGATCATCTCTAAATGCAATATTCTTCATAGGTTCTCCAAATGCCAGAGCAATAAAAGCAACTAAAATTTTTTCTCTACAAAATAACCAAACAATTAATCTATGATATAAATAAATTATAATCATTTAAGGAAATTCAACATTAATCGTCTATATATAATTAGTGAAAACAAAACTTTCCATAAGGTGCTTTATCATTAAAATCTTTTTTTTTCTTATATATAGTTATATTTTTTAATCATTAATTTAATCTATTTTTTTCTCTTACAACATTAAATTTCAATTGATAATACATATTTAAGAATATTGATACCATTTATTGAAAATATCAATTATGTGTACACATAATAACTGCAATTACCAGAAAATAGTATGTTTGGTATTAGGTGATAAATTAAAAAAATTAACTATGCAAAATTAACAAAGAAATATAACTAAAATAGTCAAAGAAATGGACCTTCAAATAGAAGTAAACAGATAAAATAAAATACTTACTTATTTAAGATAATACCTTCTTTTATCAAAAGTAAAATGTACTCTTTATACAGAGTACATAGATCTCTCTTTTCTAATGTCCCTGCTATCAAAGGAGGACTCCTCAAACTCATCGTCATTTCTAACACTTTTAAACACGCACTCAAATTACCTACTTCATATTCCAATAAAGCATACTCAATATACAATGGTATACAATCCCTATGTTGTTTTAAAAGTTTTTTGGCACGACTCAATAAATGTTTTACAAAGTCATCATTTGATTCATCATCTTTTACTCTCCGAACCAAGTATACCCATCTCCACCACCTTATCTGCCATACTAAAAAGCATATTTTGTTGTCTGAACTATAATGTATGCACTTCTCAAAAATAGAATTTACAAAATCAAAAAACTGATTCTGACCAAGACCAGTAACTAAGTACTGTGGTCCATAAAGAAGTTCTAGAACTATGTCCAAATAATCTTCATTGCCTGAAACTTGAAAAAAAATAAATAAATATAACCACTAAATAACATCTCTTAAGATAAAATTGAATTAAAAAAAATAAGTATATCTTACATTTAGCAGAAAGAATAATTTCAACACAATCTAAAGACCATGAAATTTTATCGAGTTTTGTAAATCTGTAAAATGCATCTGTCAAAGGCAGTGGTGGAACTTTTAATAGGAGAAGTGTATTCATAATGATACGTGTCTCACAAGATTTTGTAACAGGAAAAAGGAGCTGAGCAAGATCTTCTCTAAAAACCATTCTTTGTGGGTCTGAAGATTCTTCCACTGGAAAAAAATATATCCCTTCCCTCAATCTCTCTATTCGTAGCCAAAGAGAGCCCAATGGTAGCCCTGAGGTTATTACGCTATCTTCCAAACGTTCTACAAAGTAAAACAAGTTTTAGTAGAATTAATAAATATAATAATAAGTTTACTAATACACCTAGTGCTATGTATGTACATAGGCAGTATGCCATCAAAATGATGTCTCACGTATTTCATCTTTTGGAAGATGGACAATTTCTTTGAAAGCTTCTGATCCAGCAGTAGTCAAGTTTAGTTCAAGGTACAATTCAAGTAAGACCCACAGTTGCTCCCACAAACCAGACTGCCTCAGGAATAATCCACACTGTAGTAAAATATCTACATCATAAATAATATAACAGAATAAAATTGAAATTAATAAAAAATCTATTTTATCTTAATTACCTAAAATCACAAAAATGCATTGTTAAAAAAAAAAATAAATGAATAAATTAAACCCTTGATCATCACTTCTTTTTATTAAGTAAATTTCACTGTCAATAGTTGAAACTTTGAATGATGTAGAAAACAGTCAATTGTTAATATTTTTAAATGTATAATAAAAACTATTCATGTGCTAAATATATATATTTAATTTAACTATTGTGGTAAATAAAGTTCTGAATATTTTTATTTTAAGGGTGATTCTCAAATTAAAGGCAATTTTCTGACAGACTTTCAATAATTTTGACTGAATTTAAAATACGATTTTTTTATTACCTAGTTTGTACTGGCACTCAGCTTTTAATATTAAAGAGTAGATCAAATAGGTTTTATTTATTTATTTTTTTTGTGGAAAATTTGTAATTTTAAAAATGCAATAATGACGATAACAATTTTATAATAACAACCACTTTGAAGTTAATCACTTTTGAAAAGAACTAGGTGTAAAACAACAGATATGATTGATTAAGAGAAATTAAAGGGATAGAATGACTTTTTATTTACACTGTCCTTCAAAACAATAAATTATAGGCACATAACAATGAAAAATGCAAAGTTAACTACTGATCAAGATTGCACATAGTTATGTCTGAAATTTTCAGTTTCTTGAAATGGTTGTAAAATCACAGAAGAAGAACCATTCTTTAAAAAAGTTTCAAAGTTTTACAAGGCACTGTGTTCAATTTTATTGTAACAAAATTATTAATAACTAATTTACCCCTGCAAAAACTATCGCATTAAATATGTTTCCTTCTTCTCTTTAACTTATTTGAAATATAAACGATATCACACTCATTCATGTAAACAATATAATATTATCAAGAAAATTTATTCAACACATACAATTACTAAAGCTGCATATTGTATAATGTTGTATCTATAAGTAACAGTTTATGTAATAAATAATCATGTTGCCCCACTCGAAAATATTTCAATTTGTTAAGATTTAGCAATCCGTAAGCTTATATTAACCCTGAACTGTAGTCACTGAGAACTCATGGCTGGGCCGTACATGAATGGGTAAAGAATTTCTGGTGAGATTTGAAATTATTTGAACTGTTCGCTAAAAAAAAAAATACATTTTCGCAAATGGGTAGACTAAACATATTTAGTACAGAATTTTTAATATTTTGACCTCAAATTGTTCTAAACATTCTTGGAATATCCCTGTGTAATTTGAGCGATAAAACCTATGAATTGATTGAGTCTCTAGCTTAAAATACTGTTATATAAGCATAGACGCACGATTAACACATTGGATACAATCATTTTCAGGATATTGAGCTTGACTTATTTAAAAACATTCACGGTATCTAGTTGAATAATTTGAGCCATCAAATATAATAATTGACTGAGCCATCACTCATCATATACCTACAAACGAACAAATTATAATAAATATTAAATACTTTATTTACCCTATTTGTGGCTAGTCAGGTAAAATTATCAAAGAAGTCCGTAAAATTAATTTTCACAATATTTATTTGTAAAGATACAATATTAAGTAAATAAATGAAGTTAATGAC
This sequence comes from Halyomorpha halys, assembly GCF_000696795.3. Classification (NCBI taxonomy): domain Eukaryota; kingdom Metazoa; phylum Arthropoda; class Insecta; order Hemiptera; family Pentatomidae; genus Halyomorpha; species Halyomorpha halys. Next base: position 767,770 of record NW_027107476.1, read on the forward strand.
ATTTCATTTAATAAGTAATGGCCAATTTCCAAAGAATAAAGACCCCATGTTTGTTGGTGAAATGGCTATTCATTTATGTTAATCTTAACCCAGTATTGCCCAGGAAGTAACGAAGTATATTTTGAACACTACTGGATTAATACGAGATTTTGTCTAATACCATTTTTCTTTGAGTAGTATTCATATTTTGTTGTGTTTTAAGGCTACGTATGGGAAAGAACAAAACAACATGTGATAAGTACTCCATGGCAACCCTTGAGTTGTGTAAGCTAACCTTTCAATAAGATTTCAGTTCCTACTTTGAGCGCTATTTCAAAAGTGGTTTATTTTTGGGCTAAACGCAGGGCCCAATGTACTTGGATATTAATGCCTTCTTGAAATCTTTAAAACCAACTTTGTGCCGCTTCAATCTGTCAACTTACTACCATTGGAGTTTTGAAACTTCTCACTTTTTTTAATGCCTTTTATTACATATCCAGTAAGAATTTAAGAATCAAAATTGAGATTCATCAGTTCTGCAAGAAATTTTCTTTCTTTTGATACCTCATTGGTCAAAAATCACATCTAAACAGTAGTTTTTCATTTATTTAAAATTGATTCTTCGGTATATTTTTTTTTCAACAAATGTTTTTATAATAAACTATTGTTTTTATGACTGTGTTTTACTATTACAAAAAGTTTGATAGCCTGATAGTGAAGCATATTTCTAAAAATAAGAATTCTATATTTTTTCATGTTGTGGGTTTTTTTTTAAATAAACAAATTACATTATTTAATACAATAAATATCAGTAAACTAGTCGAACTGAATCACCCATGAAATTATTAGAGTCATGATGTGCTTTGTTGATTCCTTCCAAAGCCTTCTCGTAATTTATTAAAACACCAGGAGCAGCCATTTTTGATAAATTGAACTGAAGGGAGTTGATGACCCACATCCAACCTATCATATTTTGTGGATATTTGGTAACTAGAGCTCTAGCTTCAGTAGCAACCTGAAACAACATATTTATTTTTTAAAGATTAAAAAAAAGGTTTTACAATGATGATAATAGAAAGGATTTCCTTAAAATTTCCATAGATGGCAGCTCTCCTAACAAAACAAATATGAAATGAATTCCTATTTACACACTTATTCTAATTAAACCTTTCTAACCATTCAACAACGTTGTTGAAGGTAGGTTCTGTTATAAATGATGCTTTATTTGTGTGAAAAAGTTTTAAATTTAAGATATAAAAAGTTATATATGAAATCAGCAATTAGCCTACAGAAAAGATTTTAAAGAGCACAACATCAATATTTAAGGTTGTTGTACTGAGGGCCGAAACGTTGGAGAGTTTCTTAAAATAAAATTTGAGAGTATATTGGATTAAAATTTTGTGTGTTAATAATAATGGAATCTTGTTTAGACTATGAAAACATTAGGAAGAAGAAATGGATGAGTGATGAAACCTAGAGAACACAGCTTAAGGAGAAGATTAACCAATGTAAGACCAGGCAGCAGAAAATTAATACTCAACAGGAATGTAATCTCTTGAAAAGTGTAGTAAAAAAAAATGTTCGGAACAATAAAACACTATGTTCAAAAAGTACTACAGCATTACAAGCAGTTTGTCGAAGAAAAGTTTCAGAAAGACAACGAATTAAGAGCTAGACGACCTTATCATTCAACTGACCGGCTGAAGTGTTGGAAAGAGCAGTTCTCAGAGGTGCTGAATAGGTATTGTGAAGAACGAGAGGAACCTGGCTTTATCAAGCAAGAATATAAGTCAATAGAGGAACTTTAATAATAAGATATTAAAATTGAAAATTCTTATTTGTAGTCACTTACTTAATCAGAGTGAAATGAAATTAAACATACTAAGTTTCTTCCATTTTATTTTTACAATTTTCTACAAAACTAAAACAACAAAATAATATTCTGTTAATTCTTTGCAGTGCTAATCATAAAAAAATATATAGAACATTTTAGGTCAACACGATGAACAGTTGATATATAGAAATTCCTAAGCAAATTATACCAACAGAAGTGAAAGAATAATGAAAATTCTGGAGAAGAGATGAATACAGCTAGTTCAAGTTATACTGAAAATGGAGGGTTGTAGAGGAATAATTGCCCAGGAAGAGGGAAGAAGTGTCCAGCGAGAGGTATGAAACGGTTATATGCTCTAAACCCAAAAAACAGGATGTCTTAGATTGTTCCTACTATTGTTGAGTTTCCCTGCTTTCAGTGGCCTACAAGATATTCTCAAGGATACTGTTCGAGAGATTAAAACCCTTTGCCCATTAGGGAATTGGCTGCTATCAAATAGAATTTATGCAAGGGAAGTCTACCACCGATCAGATGTTCTCTATTAGAACTTAATTGGCAAAAGCAAGGGTGCTTGGGATCAGCATTCACCACTTATTTTTAGATTTTAAGTCAACCTATGACAGTGTTTCAAGAGTTAGGGATCTCACCAAAACTTGTACGCCTGGTCAGCATAATAAAGAAGGTGAAATGTTATTTGCGAATTCAATGAAGTACTTCCAATCTTGCACACAAAGGACTCAGACAGGAGAAATGCCTAGCATCTTTTTAGCAGGTGTGCAATGTGGAGATTCGGAATCCTGGTGGGTGTGACAGTATTTAACAGATCAACTCTGATCCTAGCCTTAGCTAATGTGATTAGGAAGAACTTTGAAGTCATTAAGTAAATCTTTATCAACCTACAAAGGAAAACTGCAAGAATGGGAGTAGTGGTAAATGAAACAAAGATGAAATGCATGCATGCCAACCTCATTGGTATGGTTCATGTTTATGGACAGGTTTACATTGGTCAGCAAACCTTCGAGAAAGTAGAAGAATTTTTATACTTGAGAATTCAGGTGAACTCCAGAAACAACATTAACCCTGAAATCCATCGTCGGATAATGGCTAGAAATAGGTGCTACTATGGACTCCAAAGGTACCTTAGAAGCAGAGAGATATTTAGGCATGTTTTTCTAAAACTTTTACTAGACCTATGCTGACATACAGATCTGACTGCTAAACGCTCCCAAGAAGTTGGGAACTGTCTCTTTTAGATTTGAGCGCCAAATACTTTGTAGAATCTATGGGGTGGTATGTAATGATGGAGTTCAGAGACAGAGCCCAAATGCAGAGTTGATGGTCCTCTACATTGAATTTTATATTGTGACCATAATTAAGATAATCTGACTACAGTAGGTGGGACATGGCCGAGGAAGATACTAAGTGAAAGATAACATGAATGGAGATTAGTAGGTAGACCTGTGTGGTAGAGGACACTCGGTCCATTCTGGGCATTTGTTCCAGGAGAGCAGCAGCACAGCAAAGAGATGATGGGTGATCGAAGTTGCAGATGGCCTAGCTCCCTTGGAGAATATAGTGTCAGTTAAGAAGAAGAAAAGGAATAATAAAATAGGAATAAAGGAATAACAGAAGCTATAGGCAATTAGAGGAAGCCCAGACTTGGTTATGGAACATAGTTTTAGATTTAACAGCGAGAATTACTTCATTAAAAATGGAACAAATGAGAGATTTCGAGTTTCAATTTTTTAAACAAATATTAAAGTACCTTGTCTAATGGATAAATAGATTCAGTTATAGACATCTTTTCATGCAGTAATTCATCGGCATCGGGATTAATTAGAAGTGCTCGATCCAAAATAGACAATTTCTTTTCACCACGGCCTCGAACACTACCAATACCAGAATCCTGTAAAACATACATTTAATAAATCTTACAGATCAACTATGGTTCAAAGAATTTGATTAATAATTTTATAAGTTTACTATACTTATTACATAGATTTCAAACAAAGTTCATGATTGACTTAAAGAATATACAATCAAATAATATAAAATAAAAGAGAATCACATCTAAGTGATGATGCTAAATGCTGAAATAAAACAAGAGGGTCAACAAGAGAACATATTTTAAAAGAAACTTTATAGTTCTTTGATGTCATGTGAATTCACAAAAGATTCTCTGATCTTGAAATCAGTGTTGGTCAATAGCCAACTTCTCCAATCAAGATCTGTGAGTTTCTAGCTATCAGTCTGTGATGTTCTTTGCTCAACCTTCTCTGGTTCCAAAAACAATGAATTTAAGAGAAGTACTGGGATCTCTTGAATAAGCCTGAATACATTTTACATGCATTATTATTACTTTGTTATATGTATATATTTATTTTGTTTGAAATTTTGAAATTTATTACTACAAATTTAATTATCATAGTTATATTTTTACTTATTTATTTTTTTATGCTGTAAGAATAGATACATTTATCAAAGTAACAAATTTCCCTTACATGTGACAGATTATACAATTTTATAACCAAAATATTTTTAAAAAATTATTATTTATAAGTAAGATAACAATCAGTAATATTACTTGCTGGAATGTAATTCATAAACTGTCTAGTAAACTATCAATATTAAGTAAAACAAAACATATAGCCCAAAGAGGTATATATTATAATTTAAGCATCAGTTGATCAAAAAACAATGAATAACATAGGCAACACAAAATTAATACTGCACATTAATGTGTCAATAAACAACTGATATACATTAACAAACTTAGAAATTTGATAGAATTACCAGGTATGTAAACAAGAAAATTGAATTATCTTAAACATGGCACTGGTTGCCAATGTAGTTACTGTTAAACTATATCATTGGCACCATTTTCTTCTTTTGACATCTGATTAAGATTTTAAACTCACAACAAGTTTCAAGCAATAGCTATTAATGGCTTTGAACATGTTGAATTCTGTGCCTAAAAACTAAGATTTGCGAACAGCATTGATTTTCTGTTACTATTTGAAAAAAAATGCTACAGAATCACATTGCATTAAAGCTTACGTTGAACATGATCTTGGTAAATCACAGTGCTTTAAGGAGTTCAAAAGTGAGAATTTTGACACAAGAAAAAACATTGAAGACAGCGAAAGAAGAAGATAACACTCAAAACGCAACAGTTCATAGATCAATTAAATATGGCACGAGAAGTTTTCTTCACATGTTTGAAAGTCATGGGAAAGATCCAGATAATGGGAAAATGAGTTCCACGCGAAGTGAATCAATGATAACAGGAAAATCGAAAAACCACTTGTGAAATGTTGCTTCCCAGGTACAAAAGAAAGTTATTTCACCATTGAATTGTGCCTGGTAATGAAAAGAAGCTACATTTTGAGAATCCTAAACATAAAAAATTATGAATGTTGTTTCTTTGGGAAATACTTTCACATATGGCTTACTCACCAGACTTGGTGGTTCCATATGAGTATTACTTATTAGCATCCATCAGACACACACTTTTGGAGCAATGCTTCACATATTATGAAAATGGCTTCATAGTTATGAAGTCAGTTGGTTTGCCTTAAAAGAAGAACAGTTTTTTTGCCATGGCGTCCACAAATTGTTAGCCGATTGAGCTCTGAATACTCTAGGCCAAAACGGTCCGTAGGGACAGAGCCCAGCTATCACTGACCATCACTGAGGCCAGAATACCTTTTCACTACACTGAAGTGACTATTCAAGGTGCAAACAGTAATAAAGTATAGTAATTCTTTTGGAGAAGGTTAAATAATTAAAGAGTGTTATTTTTTTAGTATTAAAATTAATTATTATACACATTAAATTTTACAATCAACTAAAAAACTTAATTTGATATATAACAGAAATTAATAATTTAATTGTGTGTGAAAAATCCGTACATTAGACAAACTGAAGCATCCTTTGATACTTCAAACAGGAAGGAACTCTTGTTATAGTCCATACACTGTTGTACACATTTAAAATAATTGTTTATCTACTCGGTAATTTCAGAAACTAATTCCTCCGGAAACATCATTTGAAAGGCATCTAAGGGTGTTCTGGATTACGATTTCCCTTTACTTAATTTCCTGGGCCGTTTTCGATTTGTTCTTCTTTCATTGATTGATTATTCTGATTCACTGTCTGATGACACTATATTATATTTTACTTTTGTCTTTTGTGAAATATTGTTCTAGATTCAAAATTTTGTATGATGTCATGAATAAAACATAATCAAACAAATTATATATAGCACTATACATCATTGTTGATACAAGCGCGAATGTGAGGTTCTTACATTCACAATTGAGTCATTTTGAGTGCTTTGAATCGAGAAAAGGTGACAGTACAGATAATTATTTTGAAATCTGATTGGTTAAAGAGAGTGACATAAAATGGGATTTCCGGTTTGGAAATTCTTGGAGATTTTGATGACCCTAATGGTAATCAATGATAGCACCTAAGCAATGATAGCATACCTAAGGAAGGCAATGATAGCAACTAATGAGTCCTCCTATGATAATTTTACTCGAGAGTGACTGCATATTGATCTAAAAAATCAACAAACACATAGCTGTGGATGAAGTCCACGCCGATAATTTAGAGAAAACATATATGCGGCCTTAGTCCACACGGATGACTTATACCAAACGTACATATACGTCCATAGAGCTCAAAGGGTTAAAGAGATGAGAAAATGTGTAGCCTGTCATGAACAATACTTAGAAAATCTTATTGATATACAATAAATGTGTATTTTCTAAACAAAAATTTCAGTTCCATATGTACATAATTGGTAAATGAAAAATAATAGTCTATTTGAATATGTTTTTCTTAAATTACCTGGAGCTTCACATAATCCAACCAGATATTAACATTATGAGGTTCATTTCTAAGTGTTTGATTGAAAGATTCAGTACGTTTAAGAAATTCTTGAATATCCATTGGTTCTGGATTAATTAATGAATTTCTAACTTCATTTTCTTCATCTAGTTTCTTTTGAAAGTAGCGAGATTTATCCTTTTTACGTTTTTTTTTCTTCTTTTCAACATTGTAACTGAAAACAAAAATTTTTAATTTAATTTTTGGAAATAACAAAGATTAAATATTGGGTATTTTGTCAGTTTCTATCTAGTTTTAGTTGATTGTTTGTTGCCTTATTGCTTATTTTGCTTCAATAAGGATCTATGTATCCATGCAATTGAATATCTTTTCAAAGAGCACCTAACATGTTACGAATATATAGTCATCAGGTTATTACACAATGTAAACAAAAATTAGAAACAACGCACATTCTACAACAGAACTTTAATATGCCAATAATAGTTTTATCAATCTTATAGTCCTACTTATCTTGGCAAATTTCAACATTTTATGCAATCTAATCAAGGCTCAACTAACAGCTGCATTTAACAAAAAAAATTGGAGTTATGCGTTTGTAAGGTTTAGTTTTTTCATAATTTATTTTCTACTGGATAAATCCAGGCTTTCCATAACTAAGAACCTTCCCAAAACAAAAACAATCATTAAGAAAAACAGCATGTAAATCTCTTAAGTAAATATTGCCAATAAATGACATTCAAAATTTATTATTTTTAATTTCTTTGATGAATCAATGATCTTTGATGAAGGGTTCCAGACGATCCTAAAACAAATATAATTTACCTTTTTCTAAAAAACAAAAAAAATGTTGGCCTAATTTACTTTACTTGAAGCCTCTTTCGGTTTTTATAATTTCTGTGAATATTAAATAATTTGATGGAATTAGAAATATTTTGCCCATTTTTCAGAAATAAATAAATTGAATGGAATATAATATCCTTCCAAAAAATTTATACTTTCTGAGTTAGGCGCCAATAAAGTTTAATTTTGTTCATAACTTTTTTTCTACTGGATAAATTCACAATTTAAATAGCTAAGAACTTCGGAGATCTTATATAAGTAACAAATGAATATTAAATTTTTATTTATATAGATAATAAAATTGACATTATAGGAACATTGACAGAATATTCTATGATTGTAAATGGAGGATAAAATGCATTTCCATCTCATTAGGTAAATTTACCAGGGCAATTGCCTGAAGTTTCTGTTATTAGATTCTATACTCAATTTTTATAAACTGAGTGGCAGTAAAATAGATAATAATATAACATTCTACACCAGCAGTCAGGTAGAAATTGACAAATTGGAAGGTTATACAACTCAATCAAGAATAGTCAAGGATTGCAAAGAAACTCCTAAACTCTACTTGCTCTGCTATAGCGTTTGAGTTTAGTGGGTTCCTAGTCATTCAGAGTACCAGGTAATAAAATGATAGCAAATAGACTGCCAGAAATGGTCTCTGGTTTTACCTAAGCCAATATGAGGAATAAGACATGGTAAGAGGACAATGAAGGCAGCTTATGGCAACAAAACTATACAGGTCTGGCTGTTTTTTTAATAGCTTCATATCAACCCGTTTCTGAAGGGTCACTATGGGAAATGCACAATTATTCTGCATTTGGACATCTAGACCCTTAGAGATTTGACAGAACAATATAATAGCAACTAGATTTTAACTACAAAAATAATGCAGGTTTTCCCCATAATTAAGTTTTAACACTAATTGTGTGAACAAAAGAAATCCTTACTAAATAATTCCATATGTACTATAATAAACCTTTTTTTGGACTCAACTTCATCCAAAGGTATTTCAATAAAATCATTTTTGCTCAGGCTTTTTAAAAGCCTTTGAAAATATAACATATAAGAGCAATTAATAACCTTCACAAATTTAAACTAGGGTACATTTCATAAACTCCTTATAATAACAATAAAGGATGGCGTCATGGGACCATTAATGAGTGTGTAGTTCAGCATTGGTTCCAGAAGTTTTAACGTGAAGATTTCAAGCTAGAAGGCAGTCAAGATATTGAGCATCATTTTATAGTTCAGAAAGACCAGTAGAAGTCGAGAGTGAAACAAAACTAAAGAAATGGCAGAAGGATTCGGTGTAAACCAATCCACTGTTGTACTCTACCTGGACCCTTTTGGTAAAAAAAAAAAGCTTGCAACAAGAGTTAAACAAGCACCAATGTTGCACAATCAATGCTGTGACGATGCATGCAAATCACGTGACCATTCTCCTACTGACTTTTACTTTTTTAACAACCTGGACACCTTAATAAGAGTGAAAAACAGTAAAAACCAGAGTGGTTTGTAAATTAAATCTAACCAACAAAATTAAACCACCAATAACCAATAGAAATAATTAATGTCATCTATTTTATAGAATAAGTTACCTTATAGTGGCCTTAGTAAGTTTCACTTGAGGAACTGAGTATCCTGAATTTCTTTTTAAAGCTTTGCTATCTTCATAGAATAACAATGCTGAATCACTACTCCCTCCTTCAATATTTTTCTTACTGAAAAAATAATTAGTATACTGGTAGATTTTTCATCATGTGACTGTAACTATAGACTATCAAAAAAGGGTGGAATTTGTTTTCTTAGTAATGATTATGAAACAACAAATTATTATCGACATTTTTCATTTTAAATAAATTAAAACGGAAAAGACTAAAAAAAATAAATAAATAAATGTAAAAGAATTATAAGCCATTTTCAGTTTGTTTTTCAAACTCTTCTAATCCGTTTCTTACACATATTATAATTAGATATGATACATAGCAATATGAAGTAGAGTATGATATAAACTTTGATAAAATAGTATAACTTAAAAAATTACCGTATGAAACAAATCTTACAGTAATGATAAAACTCCTTATAATTGACGATGATGAACAACAAATTAAAGTGGAATAGATAAAGTCCAAAAGATACTGAATAAGTTAATATAGAAGTTTGAAGTTTCATCCATAAAGTATAATAAATACATACCCCTAGTTAAAATATAAATTGTGAAGAAATAATTTTTAGAAAACTCTTACAAAAAGATTGCTATCATAATCTTCATTGTTTAAACTTATTTGAGATTTGATTTTACATCAATTAATTCTCTTCCCAATTAGCAGAATCTCAAACCCTTTGGGTGTTAAACTTACCTGTTAAAGTTAATTGTACTTTATTTAAATAGTTGAAACTAATCACAGAAAAATCAAAAATTAATAAATGAAATATAAGCAACACTGAGTTGGACTAAATAATTGGATAAGAGTAGACCTGTTATGTGATGATAATAGGCAATGATACTTCTACATTATATTAATTTTGTATATCTCTTTGTTTTGCTTTTCTTGAAAGAAAATGTTAAAATTTAAAAGGAGATAAAAGGTTATATTAATTCAATTTGGAAATATAAACTCTATCTGATATCGCCATTAAATTATTAAAGCTAAAATATATATTAATAAAACATTATTGCCTAGCCAGAGTACACAATAAGAATGTAAAACAAATAAACAAAGATTAAACAAAATTAATATATTTTAGGACAAATACCACATAAATTTACTTAATTGAAAACTAAAAATTAATTTTTATTTTAAAAAGAATCAATAAATAATTGATTTTGATTTTAACAAAATAAAAACATCACAGAATTTTTTAATTTCATTTGCCTTTTAATTTTCATCAATAAAACATTAATATATAAATTCATTTCCTTATAATCAAAAACTTTCATTCACATTTAACATTTTAGACATTATGGAATAAGTTAGTTTCCTTGTCTATCTGTCTGTTTTTAATGAAATTTGTATTCAGATACAATCATTCAAACCGTCGATGAGATTTTTAGGGTTAGTGCAAGTTAGTACCTAGTAGGCTCTACATCAATATATCAAATTCTGAACGGTACTTTCATTTAAAGAAGGGCAAATATATTTTGCTTGACATATGCATATTTTGAAAACAGCTCATCAGATTTCCTAATTGGAGGAAGTTGGAGGTTGGTGTAAAACAGGTATTTTATCAATTTGATCAGATTCCATGTACTACTTACTTTTGCTTAAGGATGTACAGCAATATTTTTTTTTGATAGGCATATTCCAAACATGGCTCCTGAAGATTTTATTAAGAAATAGGTAATCATGTATATACCTATTTAATTACTAAACTTCATTGATGTTACATTTTAATTTACTGCCATAAATATATAACTTAAATGATTATAGTTATTGTACTGTTGGAAATAATGATTTTAATTTCAACTAAAAACAAAAAAAAAAAGAAATAGAGTGGGCTTAAGTGGCAGTATCTTCACTGCTATGATAGATATCACTCCAGATTGACAATGCTACTATACTGCCATAATAGTAAAAGTTCTCATGGTGGTAACTGTCATGAAAACTTGAGTATAAATCTCCTAGCTCATAAATATGAGCTGCTGCAGTGGCTGTAACATTACCTACCATATCACTGCTCCTATATATACTATCAACTATCTATCCAGACATGTGCAAAAATACTGCAATGACAGTAAATACTTTCAAGACAGAGACAACAATTATATAGTTCCAAATTTGCATTGGCTACCATGACTCTTTACCACATACACGGACTTTAATATGACAGTATTTTCACTGCCGCCACATGTATTACATCTATCATGATGGACCTAGTGTGACAGTACTACTACAATAGTACTTTTAAATTTATATACCTTCTGTGTTTTTTCTTCTTACTCTTTTTAGAATGACTTTTTGAACGCTTCTTTTCACTTTCTTCCTCATCAGAGTTCTCGTCTAAGGATGAAGAAGCAACAGTAGATTTTATTTCAGGTGGAACAAAGGATGAATTATTCAGCCAGGATGGGCCTGCTTCTTTTTCAGGAACTAACCAAAATCATAACATCAACTTTCAATACAGTGAATACAATTCATCATAATCAATTCAAAACATAGTATAAAAAATGGTGTCTGAGTTCAATAAAACTTTCAATTGCGATCTATTTTGTTAAGTTAAATGTTTAATAGGAGGTAACGGTAAGGAGAAAATTCTATTGCTAAATTATACACGTTGAAATTGATTATCATTGACTTATAATGGGTTTTTTGATAACAAACATTAAAATTTCATAAATGGGAAATTCAAATTTCAATAATAATGATTAACCACAGGACGACTAAAATGGGATAAATACTGATCCTGACTTTTTTAAACAATTATTTAATATAACTTAGAAGACATACCGCTTTCATTTTTTAAAGAGTTATTGGAATCAAATGCAGGAAATAATGACATTCTCCATGTACATAATCAACAACAATAAAGCCAGGATAACAAGGAGGTTAAATAACCTCAAATACAAACAATGAACAGGGGGGGGGCCTTTTAAGTTAATTAATAATAGAGTTCATTGAACATATTTTTTTATAATATAACTAATTTTATCTTATGTCAAATAAAAACGGAGTACAAATTGTTGGACTGGGAATAATGGTTATTTTATGGCTGATAATGCTAAATATTCAAAATATTTGGAGAGGGACGGTGATCTATTTTAATTTTAAAAACTTTACTTTTCATAAATTGATTATTGCATAAAAATAATTTTTTCATCCAATATTAATTCTAATCAAGCTATATTTTTGTGCAACCAATTTACCTTAAAGTTATTATCAACTTTAAGAAAAATTGGTTGCACAACAATGTGCAAATGTTGGTCAACACTGCGAGCTACCGATTCCTCCAAACTGTTTTGATTATTGTCGCATGTTTGTTTGATTCCTGGCTCATGTGCGTGTTTAAGTGTTCGAAGTTTTGTGTTTTAGTGTATTAAAGTAAATACCTAAAATATGGCTGACGCAGCAGCCCGACAGTTGCAGTATGAGTACAAAGCTAACTCAAATCTTGTTTTACAAGCTGATGTACGACTCATTGAAAGAAGAAGCAGGGATGAAGCTACTGGAGAAGTTATGTCCCTTGTTGGGAAACTGGATGGTACTAAAATGGGTGATAAGTTTGAACGAACTAAACCGATAAAAACTGAGGAAAGGAAAGTCAAAAGGTTGAAACGAGATGAAGCTCAATATGATTTTGCTAGAATGAAAGGTACTACATTACTATCCGATAATGGAGATGACATGGTTGGAGTAGTTTATAGGCCAAAAACACAAGAAACTAGACAGACTTATGAAGTGTTACTAAGCTTTATCCAGGAAGCTCTTGGTGATCAACCTCGTGATATTTTATGTGGAGCTGCTGATGAAGTTTTATTTGTTCTTAAAAATGACCAGTTAAAAGAAAAGGAGAAAAAGGTAGAAACTGAGCATCTTCTTGGTAGTTTAGCCGATGAACGATTTGCCTTACTTGTTAATTTAGGTAAAAAGATAACTGATTTTGGAAGTGAGGATAAAGTAGCTCATATTTCTGAAGAAAATATAGATGAAACTTATGGCATTAATGTACAATTCGAAGAAAGTGAAGAAGAAGATGGTGAAGACATGTATGGTGAAGTTAGGGATACTGATTTACAAGATCAGAATGACGAAGGTGAAGATGCCAAACATCATACTGCTATTCATGCTGAAAATCTGGGTAGTCATGAAGATACGTCTAAAAAAGAAAAAGGACTGCATCCATTAGACATAGATGCATATTGGTTGCAGCGAAGGCTTTCGAAATTTTATAATGATGCCATGACTTCTCAGGCAAGGGCAGCTGAAGTCCTGCAAATACTTGGTGAGACAACTGATGATCGAGAATGTGAAAATCAGTTAGTTTTATTATTGGGTTACGAATGTTTTGATTTTATAAAACTTATCAAAAAGCATAGAAAAATGATTTTGTATTGTACTTTGCTTGCCTCATCACAAAATGAAAATGAAAAGACCAAGATCAGAAATATAATGCAAAATGATCCTTCTCTCTTGAAAATTTTGAAACAACTTGAAGTAGGAAAAGTTGAAGAAAATGGAGATTCAGAAAATATTAGGTCCTCAAGAAGGAAAGAAGTAATTTCACATTCTACATCAGTGGAGGGTATGGTTCCTGGTACAAGGGATGTTTTAGATTTGGATGACCTCTCATTTGCCCAAGGATCTCATTTTATGTCAAATAAAAGATGTCAGTTACCTGATGGGTCCTTCAGAAAGCAAAGGAAAGGTTATGAAGAGGTCCACGTACCTGCTTTGAAACCTAAACCTTTTGACCCTAATGAGGAACTTGTTCCCATTGATAAATTACCTCATTATGTTCAGCCAGCATTTGATGGGTTTAGAACCTTGAATCGCATTCAGAGCCATCTTTACAAAGCTTGCCTTGAGTCTGATGAAAATCTCCTGCTTTGTGCCCCTACAGGAGCTGGTAAGACTAATGTTGCTCTTCTTTGTATGCTGCGAGAAATTGGAAAACACATTAATGAAGATGGTACAATCAATGCAGAAGAATTTAAAATTATATATGTTGCTCCAATGAGATCTCTTGTCCAAGAAATGGTAGGCAGCTTTGGTAAGCGGCTTTCAGCTTATAATCTAACAGTGTCAGAATTGACTGGTGACCATCAACTTACACGAGAGCAAATAAATGCAACTCAGATTATTGTCTGTACCCCAGAAAAATGGGACATCATTACAAGAAAAGGAGGAGAAAAGAGCTTCACCCAATTTGTGAAGCTTGTTATTGTTGATGAAATTCATTTGCTTCATGATGAGAGGGGGCCAGTAATTGAAGCTTTAGTAGCAAGAACTATTAGAAATATTGAGTCTACTCAGGAAGATGTTAGAATCATTGGTCTTAGTGCAACATTACCAAACTTTCAAGATGTTGCTACTTTTCTCAGAGTACATCCTAAAACAGGTTTACATTTCTTTGATAACAGTTTCCGTCCAGTTCCTTTAGAACAGCAATATATTGGAATTACAGAGAAAAAGGCTCTGAAAAGGTTTCAGATAATGAATGACATTGTTTACGAAAAAGTAATGGAACATGCAGGTCGAAATCAGGTACTTATATTTGTTCATTCAAGAAAAGAAACTGGAAAAACTGCTCGTGCGATTCGTGATATGTGTCTTGAGAAGGATACTTTAGGTCAATTTTTAAGAGAAGGTTCAGCTTCTATGGAAGTTTTGAGAAGTGAAGCTGAACAAGTTAAAAATAGTGAATTAAAAGATTTGTTGCCGTATGGCTTTGCCATACATCATGCTGGAATGTCAAGAGTAGATAGGACTCTTGTTGAAGATTTGTTTGCTGACAGGCATATTCAGGTCCTTGTATCAACTGCTACCTTAGCTTGGGGTGTTAATCTTCCTGCTCATACTGTAATTATTAAAGGCACTCAAGTTTACAATGCTGAAAAGGGACGTTGGGTGGAGTTGAGTGCATTAGATGTTCTACAGATGCTTGGTAGAGCTGGTAGGCCACAATATGACAATAAAGGAGAGGGTATATTGATTACAAATCATAGTGAACTCCAGTATTACCTATCATTATTGAACCAGCAGTTGCCTATTGAGTCTCAACTTATTACTAAACTCCCTGATATGTTGAATGCTGAAATTGTATTAGGTTCTATTCAAAACATGAAGGATGCTGTAAAATGGTTAGGCTATACTTATTTATACATTAGAATGTTACGGTCTCCTGCATTATATGGGATTTCTTCAGATAAATTGATGCAGGATAAGTTGTTAGAACAATTTAGGGCAGATTTAACCCATACTGCGTCGATACATTTAGAGAAGAGTGGTATAGTTAAATATGACAAGAGATCAGGTTATTTTCAGTCAACAGAACTTGGTCGTATTGCAAGTCACTATTATTGTACTTATGATACCATTGCTACTTATAACATGCTATTAAAACCTACTCTCAGTGAAATTGAACTGTTTAGAGTTTTTGCGATGTCTGGTGAATTTCGAAATATTACAGTTAGAGAAGAGGAAAAATTAGAGCTACAAAAACTAATGGAAAGAGTTCCAATACCAATCAAAGAAAGTATGGAAGAGCCTTCTGCCAAAGTGAATGTTCTTTTGCAAGCTTTTATTTCACAGCTGAAACTTGAAGGATTTGCGTTGATGTCAGATATGGTATATGTTACTCAGTCAGCTGCTAGACTTATCCGAGCTATTTTTGAAATAGTATTGTACAGAGGATGGGCACAACTTGCAGAAAAGACTCTTTCCTTAAGTAAAATGATTGATCGAAGGATGTGGCAGTCCATGTCTCCATTACGTCAGTTTAAAAAGATCCCTGAAGAAGTTTTAAAGAAAATAGAAAAGAAAAATATTCCATGGGAAAGATTGTTTGATCTAGGACCTAATGAAATTGGTGAACTTATTCGTATTCCTAAACTTGGAAAAACTATTCATAGATACATTCATCAGTTTCCTAAACTGGAATTATCTACTCATATTCAGCCAATAACAAGATCAACATTAAAAGTTGAATTAGTGATCACACCAGACTTCCAATGGGATGAGAAGGTGCATGGAGTGTCTGAAGGATTTTGGGTCATGGTGGAAGATGTTGATTCAGAAGTCATTCTTCATCACGAGTTCTTTTTGTTGAAATCCAAATATTGCAAGGATGATCATCTTATAAAATTTTTTGTACCTCTTTTTGAACCTGTTCCACCTCAGTATTTCTTGAGAGTTATTTCGGATCGTTGGATTGGATCAGAAGCCCAACTTCCTATTTCATTCCGTCATTTAATACTACCAGAAAAAAATCCTCCCTCCACTGAACTTCTAGATTTACAGCCTCTTCCTGTTACAGCATTGAGGAATGTTCAGTTTGAACAGTTGTATTCAGATAAGTTTACCCAATTTAATCCTATACAAACGCAGGTGTTTAATGCGGTATACAACAGTGATGAGAATATTTTTGTTGGTGCACCACATGGATCAGGTAAAACAGTAATTGCCGAGTTTGCCATTTTAAGAATGATTACTCAAGATACTGATTTTAGGTGCTTGTATATAACTGCAAAAGAAGCTTTGGCACAGATTGTCTATGCTGAATGGCATCACAAACTAACTCCATTGATTGGTAACAGGGTTGTACTATTAACAGGTGAAACTGCAACTGATCTGAAACTTGTTTCAAAAGGGATAGTCATTATTGCCTCTGCTGAAAAATGGGATGTCTTATCCAGGAGGTGGAAACAGAGGAAAAATGTCCAAAACATACAGTTGTTGATTGTTGATGACCTTCAGTTGCTAGGGAGTGATGATGGGCCAGTTTTAGAGGTTGTATGCTCCCGAATGAGGTATATCACATCACAAATTGAAAAACCTTTAAGAATTGTTGCACTTTCGTCCCCATTAGTTGATGCAAGAGATGTGGCCCAATGGTTGGGTTGTGGAAGTAATTGTACCTTCAATTTTCATCCAAGTGTTAGACCAATACCACTTGAACTTCATGTTCAAGGGTTTAATATAACTCACAATGCTTCTCGATTGATTGCTATGAGTAAACCAGTATATAATGCCATTTTACATCATAGTCCACATAAACCAGTTATTATTTTCGTTCCCTCAAGGAGACAAGCAAGATTAACAGCCATTGATTTATTAACTTACACTGCTGCTGAAGCTAATCCTACAAGATTTTTTCATGCTGATCAAGAAGATATTGTACCATTCCTTGAACGAATGAGTGATAAAGCATTAAAAGAAACATTACCTCAGGGTGTAGCATACATGCATGAAGGTTTATCATACAATGATCGGAGATTAGTAGAACAGCTCTTTGATTCTGGGGCAATCCAGATAGCTGTGGTAACAAGGAATTTATGCTTTTCATTAAATATAAATTCTTTCCTTGTTATCGTAATGGATACCCAATTTTATAATGGTAGGATCCATGTTTATGAAGATTATCCCATTACAGAAGTACTTCACATGGTAGGACGTGCCAACAGACCTTTAGAAGATGAAGATTCAAAATGTGTTGTTATGTGCCAGAGTTCCAAGAAAGATTTTTTCAAGAAATTTTTGAGTGAACCCTTACCCATTGAGAGTCATTTAGATCATAAGCTGCATGATCATTTTAATGCTGAAATCGTTACAAAAACAATTGAAAATAAACAAGATGCAGTTGATTATCTGACATGGACTTTACTTTATCGTAGGTTAACTCAAAACCCAAATTATTACAACTTACAAGGTGTAACTCATAGACACCTATCTGATCATTTGTCTGAATTAGTTGAAAATACATTATCTGATCTTGAACAATCTAAGTGTATAACTATTGAAGATGATATAGATACAAATCCTTTGAATCTTGGAATGATTGCAGCCTATTATTATATCAATTATACTACAATAGAGCTTTTTGCTTTATCTCTAACCAGTAAAACAAAAGTACGTGGTCTCCTGGAAATAATATCTTCAGCTGCCGAGTATGATTCTGTTCCCATCAGACAGAACGAAGACATTCTCTTAGAACCTTTGTCCTTAAAAGTTCCTTACAAAATTTCACCAGCTGCCAAGTTCAATGATCCTCATACCAAAGCAAATCTTTTGTTACAAGCACATTTATCTAGGCTGCAAGTTGGAGCAGAACTACAAGGTGATACAGATGCTATTTTAGGAAAATCTATTAGATTAATGCAAGCTTGTGTTGATGTTTTAAGTTCAAACGGTTGGCTTGCACCTGCTGTCGCGGCTATGGAACTGGCCCAAATGATAACCCAAGCTATATGGTCCAAAGAATCATATTTACGTCAACTTCCACATTTTACTTCTGAATTAATCAGAACTTGTCAGGAAAAGAAAGTTGAAACTGTCTTTGATTTAATGGAACTTGATGATGAAGATAGAAACAAACTTCTTGGGTTATCTGAGTCACAAATGGCTGATGTAGCTAAATTTTGCAATCGTTATCCCAATATAGAACTCACATATGAAATTGAAAACAAAGACAAAATCAAATCAGGAAGCCTCGTGAATGTTATTGTAAATTTAGAAAGAGAAGATGAAGTTACCGGTTCTGTCATTGCTCCTTTCTTCCCATTCAAAAGGGAAGAAGGTTGGTGGGTTGTTATTGGTGACCCAAAGGCCAATTCATTACTCTCAATCAAGAGATTAACATTACAACAAAAAGCTAAAATTAAGCTTGATTTTGTTGCTCCGGGACCCGGATACCATTCCTATACTTTATATTTCATGAGTGATGCATACCTAGGGTGTGATCAAGAATACAAATTCAATATAGAAGTCAATGAATATGATGCATCTGGCGAGAGTGACTATGATGACTAAAAGTTTGAAGACATATTTGTTTAATTTTGTGAATACATTTTTTTCCTCTTTATTTTGTATAGTACAATTTTATTTATAGTGATTTGTAATTGTTGAAATAAAAGAAATGTATATGTAATTTGAAATATTTGTAAATAATGTAAATAAAATAGTGTTTAATGTTTTAGATTTTATTATTAATTCTAATGAAATACATAACAAAATAAAATTATGCCAAATAGTAGTAAATCACTTAATTTTTCCAATGGTGAGACATTTATTTATTTATGACTTACATACAATCATGAGTAAATTAAATGCAAAATAATTATAATAATAATGATATATATTATTAAAATAAGAGATAGAAGATAATGATCATAGGTTTCAGAGAAGTAAATTAATTTTCATTCATGCTAGTGAAATTTATTCTTTGTTTCGTTTTCATATTTATATTGTTTTTTCATTCATAATTTATTGACGAATTTTAATTTTTTAAAAAATTTGAGTTTGAAGGAATATTAAATAAATTAATCAATAAAAAAAAATTTGAAAACCAATTAATATATAAAGATATGTATAGAATACATATATTTTAAAATAAGAGGGCAATAAAGGAATAATTTTTTACAAGCAGAAATTCATCATATTAAGTATTAGGAACATCAGTGTGAGTGGATTCCAGTGATTATATCACTGCTAATGGTAATATTGTTGGCTGCTAAGTACATTTCTGCTGACTTTACAAACAATATAATTAAAGGTTCTGTCTTCCAGGAAAATTAATTTAAAAGTTGTAACTTTCCTAGAAGAGAGAACCTTTGATTTTATTTTTTGTAAAGCTAATGGAAATGTTCTAACACTTCTGTGAAGGAAGTTAGTGATAGAAGGGTTCACTTTTAAAACTGGTCAAAGCAGATTTTTTTTTTTTCGATCCCTCTAAAACAATAGATTGCATTATGCATTTGTTACATAAATCGGATTAGATACAGATCTTTTTAGACTGTTGGTACTTTAAGGTGTAACAATGAAATACTTAGCTGTGGTTTGAATGGCCCATTCTGTAAGAATACTACTATAAAAGAGATAGGTGAGGGGCCTCCAAATAGAATTATTTTCTTGACGTATGGATCTTATTTATATTCCATAGAAAACATCGAGGTATTTTGATAGTAAATTTATGTCGTGCCTATGCTGGAAGTATCTCCTAATTAGTTTTAATGACAATATATACAATGATATGTTATTCATTGAAATGCTATAATTTGATGAGTTTCAACCCTCTAATTGTGAAATTTTTGGAAAACTTTTATTTTTTAGTCAATAATTAAATTTAGGCTGATTCTTTTCTTCCTTTTTTTAAAAAATAAGTTTTAAAATTTAATTGGGTATTATGGAATATTTTTTAAGCTTTTAAATGTTGATAATTCTTCGATTAGAATCGATTTTATATCATATAGGTTATCTCATAGCAGGTTATAATCAGTTTGATTAGGGTGTGATCATTTTATTATATTGTGTCTAAGATGTCGTTTAATTCACCTCCAGCTGATGAAATGTTTTTAAGACAGGTTTTTGAATCGTGAGTTTTATTTGTTCAATATCATTTTTTCATATTAATTCCTGTATCATTATATTTTAGAAAACAATTGGCCTTTATTGCAAATATTTCGTTTTAGTGTTGACAGGGATAGAAGTGGACATATTTCTGCTGAGGAGTTGCAACAGGCTCTTTCTAATGGTACCTGGAAACCTTTCAATCCAGAAACTTGTAGATTGATGATAGGTAAAATTTTCTTTATACCATCAATACCTGTAAAAGTACATTAAAGGAGAAACATTGTTGTAAAATATTGTCAATGTACAATAAATTAAAATTGATGTTAATTGTATGAAAAAAACCTATGAAGTAATTCTTGACATGAGTCAAAACTTAGATGATCAGTATACATTTTTATCAACCTGCATTTATTATTATTGGGAATAATGTAGATTGTCTTGATATTTATTGGCTGCTGTTTGAGTAATATTTTGAACTTGTTATGATTATTACTTTTAATTTTAGGGATGTTTGATAAAGGCAACACTGGTACAATTTCATTCCATGATTTTGGAGCTTTGTGGCGTTATGTGAACGATTGGCAATCTTGTTTTCGTTCGTTTGACCGAGATGGGTCAGGAAACATTGATGGTTCAGAGTTGAATACAGCCCTCATATCATTTGGCTATCGCCTTGCTCAACCAACTGTGAATATTATGTTACAGAAGTTTGATCGTCTTGGAAAAGGCACCATCTATTTTGATGATTTCATTCAGTGTTGTATTATTCTTCATGTAAGTATAACTGATTGATGTACTGCTTTATTATATAGTAGCACTATAGAACTTTGTAATGTCATTAAAGTAACTCACATCAAATTACTAAAAAACTTTTAGTATAAAAAAAAATAAAATAATATTATGCATATATAAGCTCTATGGTATGTTAGAAACAAAACTTTGTGTACTGCTTTAGAAATTCCAAAGGCTAATATGATCCAGTACTTATGATCTATAAATGTTTTCATGAAAAAATATTTGGGTACCAAAATACATTAATGGAACAAATGGTCACAACTCTTGCCTTAGACAATTAGGAGTAGGTAAAAAATAATACGGATGAGACCTCTGCTACCATGAAACACTAAATTTTTTAAAGTACATGGTTGCAAACAATAATTTTTAGGATAAAATATATTTATGGATTAATATTTCTTTTTCTTGGTGATTCTACATCAAATATTTTGATTAAATTTATTATTTTTTATATCACACTATTTGGATTACCTGTTTTGCTGAGTAAATGATCTCAAAACATTCCCATAATTGTACTATTGGCAGTTTTTTTTAATGCTTCCATTTAAGTACCCCATAAATCTTTTCTCTATAAAATAATCTTCTTCCCAAAACATACATTTTTCACCATTAAAACTGCTATTAGTTAAGACTTATTTTCTTCCTAAGTACTGTTATTTACATAGTCGAAATTAGTAACACTCTTAAGTTTGTTTTTTCATAAAAATAGGAATAAGTAATTTAATGTTGGCTTTTGTTTGCCTTTATACACAACTCCAAATATTTATTTGACCTCTGACATCATCATCTTATATTCATTCTTACTTTCCCTCTGTCAAAATATTGATAAAATATTATTCATCCATGGTATCTTTCTTATTGTTCATTTCTTGAATGTTTCAGCATACAAAGTTTAAAATCCATTTCTGATTCCTTTGTCTTATCCATTTTATCAGGGAGGTTTTGGATGCAGTTCATTTTTAGCATTCCATATTTTCTCCCCGATTGGAGGGCTGACCCAGGGCAATGTCCCTAACTTGAGAAAGAAGTACCTCTCTTATTACAGTAGAATGATGCAAATGCTTCCTCATTCCAACTGATTTTATATATATATATATATATAAGCCGGATGATTGATGATAAGTCAGTATGAAGGAGAGGTCAGGGCTGCTGTCAAGAAGGAAGAAAAAATAGTAACAACTATTTATTTTCTGCCAATGTTTCGACCTTCATTGTGGGTCATCAAGGCTTTGAGGAGGCATTGTTAACAGAGACTCCTTAAATGGCACTTGGAGAAATTTGTATTTTATATTTGCTGGGAAATAAAGTATAATATTATAGTAATTATTTTTTTTTCAGACCCTCACTGAAGCCTTTAGACAACAAGATACTGATCAGGATGGAGTTATCACTCTGCATTATGAGCAGTTTATTTCAATGGTTTTTTCAATTAAAACATAATATTGAATTTTATCATTATTTAGATCTTTCCTCACTTCATTTCATCTGTCTTTTGTGATATTATTTAGAATGATTCCATTCATTATTTTTTTTATATATGAGAGGTTGTGGATATTATTTCTATAATTTTTCTGTATTCTCATGCTTATCTAAGATTTTTATTATGTAGCTATCTTCACTTTGATTTTTGCCTGCCTTTTTAATGGCCCTGATATAGTGCATGCCATTTTTTTTAAAATACACACCAAATACCATGTATCTTTGTATAAAATGTTATATAGGTATTTTGTAAAAGATATTGAACATTTTATTTTAAAAAGTTTCAAAATATTTTAGTATGTACATATATGAAAATATAAATAAATATATATATCATGTGAACTTTTTTGAATAATAATTTTTAAAGATATTTATTTACTTTCATTTTTTCCTAAAACGTGTACATATATTATTTGTATTAACTGAAGCACATTCTTATCGCTATTACTATTTCATCTTCAAGACCTATTAAAAGATATTTTCTTTATTGTTAAACTTTCCTTAAAATTAAAGATTGATGACTAATTAAGGGCTAATGATAGAATAAAATAAACTGATATAGTAATCGATCCAGTGATTCTGGCACTGTTAAGATAAGTAATGTTTGTGAAAAATATTAGTAAACTTAAAAAAGTTACCTAACACAAGTATGGGAAACTAATATTTCATAAAAACAATTTAATTATTGAGAGAAAATAATGAAAAATTTAATTTTAAGAAGCAACTTTTTTTGAGGAAGGGTAAACTTTTAAAATGTTTTAACATGAAAAAGATAAATGTAACAATTCTACTCCCTTATTTGTTGAAGTTTATGAAAAAAAAAAAAAAAATCATTTTTTACAGACAGAAGAAAGTGGGTCACTCACATTGATAGGATTTTTTTCAAGCTTTGATTTAAATACCCACGGAAAAGCTATTTTTGTTCAAAATCACATCATATGTATTGTATTTCCCTAAAATCACAACAAAGAGTAAAAATTAATGAAGTGGAAACTGACTAGAGCTATTTAAAAAAAGGTACTTTGCATCAATGAAAACAAGGAATAGAACAGATTGTTATAGGGCAACAGGTAGTAGTAGGTTGATTCATTTTTTAAATAAAGTAATCATGATTTGTCATCACCAATTTTATTTTTTAACTCTTAAATATTAACAAATTTAAATTACTCAAGTCTAGGAACAAAAAAGATGGCTTAATAGAAATATCTAAAACTAATCTACATTAAATGATAAAAATATTGGGTTGGCATAGCAATTTATTTCTTTGCATTGTCATTTAAAATAAAGATAACAAACAAAAATCAGTCTGGTCAGATCTTACTTTGACAAGAGCTATAGTGTGGACAGTTTTCTTTGATTAAGTCTATTAAAGATAGAGATCTACCAATGGGTAGTTTCTCTACAGGCCTGTAACACTCCAATTTAACTTAGATCAGCTTTACTTGTATTCTAATGTACAGTTGTAAATAACAATAAATAAATATTTTTTTAAAAAAGTCTATTAAAGAGAAAAACCATATTGATTACTGATCCACGTATAAATTTACCATAGGTAATAGCGTTCCTAATTTCACCATATTGGAGTGAAATGGAAATTCAAAATTAGGTAATGACTTATTGAAAAATAAAATGTATATGTGGAAACATCTATCGGAAAAACTCATTTGGAGAAATGAATAAGAACCTGTAACCAATAATTTACTTTCAGAACTGACAAACACAGCCTCTTTCACAAATATTTGTGGCAGTTTTATAAACAGGCTTGGCACTGGTGTTAAAGGTTGTTTGAACTTAGGTTCCCCTTCTGTTAGGCTCAAGTCGAAGCATATTCAACATTTTATTGGTATGATAAGATAGGAAATTCTAGCTTCAAGACAGTGAATTATTTGGCCAAAGGCATAGTAAGACCTAGAAGCTCTGGATACAAACTGTCAAGAGTTATCAATTTCTTCTTTTTCAGTAATTGAAACTAATTTTGAGTGAAAAGTTCACAACCTGTAAAATATATACGTTTTAACCTCCTGCAAATTTGAAAATTGGTAACTGCATCTTGAAAATACTGATAGTGACCCAACTTATTTTAGCTGTAGATTGATGTTAAAATATACTTTGAAAATTATAATGTTTATTATATAATATTTAGTGACAATGAAATAAAATTGTTGATTGTATATCTTTGAATAATTGAAATTGATACATATTAAGAATCTGATGTTTGTATTATTATAACAACCAGTACAAGTTGGGTAACATCAGTAAAATTAAGGAAGATTTATTACAATAATTAAGTATTGTATCATCAGGTACCAAATAACTATTTTTATATCTTGGTAAAGATGCAGTGAATCACTCAAAGTATTGAAAGACTCAAGCATGATTGAAAGACTTGCACAAAGATGTTTCTGACTCTCTGAAATAAATTATTATTCCATAATTTAAATAATTCCACTAATGTTATCTATAATTAATTCATTGTTCAAAAAATTAACTGATTTTTGATTAACTGTAAAACATTAATAACCCTCCTGAAGGACTATGGATCATATAATGTTAAGGTTATAGAAATGAAGATAAGGCAATT
Organism: Halyomorpha halys; assembly: GCF_000696795.3. NCBI lineage: Eukaryota > Metazoa > Arthropoda > Insecta > Hemiptera > Pentatomidae > Halyomorpha > Halyomorpha halys. Next base: position 793,139 of record NW_027107476.1, read on the forward strand.
TAACATTTAATCCCAGATTTCTGAGCAAGGAAAAATGTTCATCACTAGAAGAAACACCTAAAAATAAATTAAATATTTATATCGAACATTATATTGGCCTTATACTATAATATTACAAGTAACTAGTATGAAATATTGTATTTGTGTTGAAATTAACAATAAGCCATAATACTTTAGTGAAATTCACCCTCAAATGAAGAAATTGTGCACATTTTTGAATTTATGTATGTATAATTGAAATTATGAAGATTGTCAGGGATGCGGTTACAAGAAAACAAAAATAGTCAATAACTATTTATTTGCTGATGTTTCACCCCACTTTGTAGAACTTCATCAGGGCTGTTTCAGTTGAGGTCAATTCGAAACCTAAATTTTCAAAATTGACACGGTTTCGAACTAATTTCAACTGAGCCCTGATGGAGCTCTACGAAGTGGGGTGATGAAATGTCAGCAAATAAATAGTTGCTAACTATTTTTGTTTTCTTGTGACTGCACCCCTGATCATTTTCTTCATAATTTTTGAATTTATGCTTGTATTTATGATAGATACACTAAAATTAATAATAATAAATATCCCTTTAAATAAATCTATCAAATTTATGGTAATTTTCAAATAAAATTGTATTTATAATGAGGTGTAGATAATTGACCGTAGATTAATGATTGGAGAAGTTTGTCGGGGGGGGGGGGGTGCGGTCAAAACATAACAACATAAATAAACAAAACCAAATTTATTTATTTTATGCCGATGTTTATATTATACATATCTTCTTACCTACATGATATTATATTTCATCTGTCACTGTTTTCAATTTACTACCATACAATTTTAGGATTATCAATCAATTAAAATTTTGTACTATTCAATTATCAGTTATCAATTTTTTATCATTTATGATTTAATTCTATATTTTGTATAATTCTAAGTTTGTTTGTATACTATTCCTTTTCAATTGTATGTTTCTCTAAATGTTGTTGTTATCTCTTTTGTTCTATAGCCCTGATGAAGACCTGAAACTCAGGTTGAAACGGCATAAAATAAATAAATTTGGTTTTGTTTATTTATGTTATTTGCTGACCGCACCCCCTGACAAACTTCTCCAATCATTAAAATTGTATTTATTTGTTTACTAATACAAATTGAAATATAGGGGAAAGGCAGTTTTAAGCATACAGTATTACACTTTTTCAGCTAATTATTTTAAAACCTACCTTGATTTAGCACTAGAAGTTCTTGTTTAAATCAAGAAATGCCTTAAATATAAATTAATTCATTTGGGTGCTAAAAATTTAAAATCATAAACCCATTTGCTATACAAGAACAATTCTGGTTGTCTGCATAATGTTTTTAATGATATCCAAAAGATACATAATTATACGTTCTTTCAAATACTTTATTTAATATGCATATAGACTGTTATAGACTAATAACATCATAGTGCTATGCAAAAATGTATTCCTAAGTGTATTTTTACTTATACTTTTATTTTATTTTTATTTACTAAGTTGAGTTATAATTCTAAAGAATAAATATAGTAATGTATAATAAAGGAATAGAATGGATAGTCTGGAAAAATCAAAGAATATCATCAGGTTGAAAATTTAACATTCTATTTATTTTTAAGCTTAAGTTCCATATCACAAATAACTGTCATGCAAGTTTATCAGTCATGTACAGATAGTTGATGGTGCTAACTATAAAGCAAATTCTGATAGTAGACAGAAAACGTCAGTTTGCTCATGTTTGTGGTTCTGGCAGCTATCTTTATCACCATGGAACCTTTACTGTATTAGGAAGTAATACTTTAAGTATGATAATTAATATCAATAATTCTAACAAACTAACTGAACATATAAACACTATAAAACAAAAGATTTATATATTGCGTGTTATAGCAAAATTGTTAGCTTACAAATGTTTCTTAAATTTCTAACACTAAACTACTACAAAATGTTATGATTATAACACTATCTACTGAGCCTTTTTAGAGACAAATCCAATGATGTCAAAATTAGAAAAAAGAAAATGAAGTATTACAGATAACTTTTATAGAACATTTCATATTAATCAAATGTCACTCTTTAATTTAAGAATATATTAACTGTTATAAATAATTAATTATGTAAAATACTAAACGTTAATATAAATTTAATTCAACACCTAATACCATTATTCTCAATAAGAATCACAATATATTTTTTTAATGATTTACTTAAAAATATCATTTCATATTTAAATTGAATTTTTATTTTTGTATGACTTCATAAATTACCCGATTATGAGTGCCGATAACGAAAACTTGATGTTCTGATAATTGAAATATACACTATTCGTAATTAATGGTATAACGTATGATATTTTATTTAAAAATATATTTTTTTATAATCTATCGATCAATATTAATTGAATAAATATTAATATACAGTAACAAATAGTTTCTTTGCTTTCTGAAAAATGGTTGATTTAAGGTTTGTATGGTTGGTACATAGTCCATTATAAGTAATTCTGTCTGGTTCGGTAAGGATGGTTTTCTATTCAAGTAGCTATTTTTGTTTGCTGTGTGTAAGTAATAGGTTGTGTATAAATTGTTCTGTCATATTAAATTTTAGAAACGGTAGTGCGGAAACCGTAATACAGCGAAATGTATCAAGTTATTTTCCCCATAGATAGTGAAGAAAAGCGACAGGTAACTTAGAGAATTAAAAATATTAAACGTTATTATTAATAAAAAACATATTTGATATAGCTAATGCAGAAAGAACTGTTCGCACAGATAAGTTCAAATGCACTTAGAAATATGTATATAGCTCAATATATCTATCAAAGATTTTATTATCTGGGCATTGTCTTGAATCATATTCAAAATGGCCTCCTTTCACATTTAAAAACCCTTGGTCTCATCTGTAAAAAATTAAAACCGTACAAGACGAAATCTAGTTAAAAAATGCATTAAATATAGTAGTATTTATTGGTAATTATTTATGGCAAGTATTGGTTTTATTGAACTAAGCATTTTAAGCTTATAGTTTAATATAGTATTTGAAATTGTTAAATCGTCCATCTAAACATTTTATATGAGTGATTCTCAAATAAATCCTCATTTTTCTGAGCCAAAATGTCGAGCGAATCATCTTCATAAATTCCCTAATTATTCATGTGGCTTCCGGGGATCATAAAGAACAGTGCAGCACATCATAGATAGTAAATAGTATAGCACATCATAGAGCTCAAACAATTTTTTAGGAGACCTATCTTATATTTGTCAGAGCGGTTGAAAAGAGCTAAGCTGCCAACCTCAGATGGAATACGGAATGATTCCGAAAGTAGTAACGTTAACAACCGGATGGCAAAGACCGTACCTTGTCTTTTGTTTTCATTAGGTTTTCCTAATTATGTATATATATTACTTGCTTAATTGATAACAGAGGTTTTAACTAAAATTTATTTAGTTACAGGGAGGGTCGTAATGACAATATAGTGTTTTAAGACCACTAGAAAAAATATATAAGAAATAGTAGTTTTTTACTTTCACTTACCGATGTACGAAATATTTATTAAGGGAAAGTATTGCGTACGTGCAAAATTTGGAACTTGAGTTTTTGACGGAAATACATGTTTTGGTGTACTTTGAATCGAAAAAAACTAGTCTCACAACGAAATTTTCTGTGTGTCTGTGGCGGTATGTGGTCAACTTAAATCAAAAAACGAGAAGTCGTACGAAACTGAAATTGCATATCTATGGCAAATACACTCCTGGGGCTTGCTAGCAACTTTTTGATAAAATTGACTGACGGGAAGTATAGAATCGATTTTTTCCGATTTTCTAGAAAGTGGCTCTAACGATTTTGATTAAACTCGGTATGTCAACGTACAATAGAATTTTAATGTCAGATAGGTCTAATCCTCATTGAAATAGTCTCACAAGGCTTTTACAAAATGCGGATTTTTGAAAAATATTTGAAGGAATTAGCCCATAAAGAATACAAAGCTAAATTTACTTTAGTATTACTTAAATAGTGAAATTCATTCAGCGACCAATGTTGTGGACAGTCACTGGGTGTTTGACTTATCTCCTGACCCTTGTATGCCAAGGCGAGACCACGGTAATAGGGAATGCTATACACGAACCCTGAAATAACAAGGGATGGTCTGTTTTTTCATCGTTTCCAGACCGAGTCAATACACTAGCTCTTCACTCAATCCTGTTAACACCTGAGTTCATTGACATCTGAGAGAATCTTCTTGTGTTTAGTTACAGAATCATAAACATTTTGTTGGTTATAAAAATATGATTAATTAATTTGTAAAAATAGTAGAGATACTAACTGATAAGTTTCCTAATGATAATAACATATTATTGGACTGAATAACTTAGGCTTTTAGTTCACATTATTTGATGAGAGTGTTAATTATTGAGTTACACTACATTGCTGCTGTTACACTGCATACAGGCCTGCGGTTTCCAAAATAAATAATTGCGGTACCCTCGTTGGGTTAAAAAAAATTCACGGCATTTTACAAGCTAAAAAAAATGTCGCCACAAATATACGTAGAACGGTTGAATATGTATGAAAATAATAATAAAAAAAAACAGTGCAAAGTAAAAATTTAAGTGCACAGTAAATTTAATATTTTAATTAAAATTTGTTTTGTAATATTTTGAGAAAGTGGCATTCACTTGCACCCCTTGGTCTACTGTTATAGGAATCGGAAGTCATAATTACTACTATTGCTTCCTCAATACTGAAAACATTTTGTCTTGTGTTTACGTTTTAGACATGGAGGTACAGATCCCTAAAGAAGCAAATTCTAATTTATATATATACACATATTATTTATATTAAAATTTGATATCTTTCATATTTTTTTTTATCCTACACAGACAAATAATATTAAACAAGTTGTTCTTTTCGATTTTGACATTCATTCCAATACAAAATGATAGTCAAGAGACTATTTTCTAATGGATTTATACAATTTTTTCTTTGTTTTATTTTTGTAGATTTTAATACATTTGGTACCATTGAAAAGTGTTATATTGTAATTTGAATGATGCACTGGATTTTTAATTGTTTTTTTTTCTTTTTATTACAAAATTAAAAGCAAATGTTTGGGTTAAAATCCCACTTGACTGTGGGCAACCAACTTTATTTTCTTAGCAATTGTTTCATGACAGAGGTTATTAATCGTGGTTTGGGTTCTACATGATATTGAAACTCCTCTGTCTTCATTAGCCTTAGCGGCAATACTTAATGAAGTTTAATCAAATTAAGGGCCCTGTTAGAGTTTTTTTTTGTGTTCTTTTCTCCCTAAATACAATATCTGTATTCTCCTTTGGTATATGTATGGTATCTATGGTCCCTTGAGAATTCCAGATGATTCATATATAACTCCAGCTTTTTATTATATTTTTTTAATACAATAAGTGAAATCAATACTTTCTAATTTGGGAAGAATAAACAGTAGAGAGATTCGCCCTTAGCCATCGTTTTGTCCTTCCCGAATCCACTGATTGAAACGAATTTTCTATTGCCTTCACAGAAAGTGGTCGTTTGTTTGATTAGGATTTCTAGCGACCTTGTCCTCGATCTTGATTGAGGTAGGTCAGCAACTGATGAAGAAGCATGGTCTTCTATTATTGAAAGTTATCTGAAACACTAAAATGGTTCGCCTGAGGAATGTTCCTAAGATTTAGCATCAGATTTTGCTCCGCTGTAAATGGAAAAATGATTTGTAGGATATCTAAAAATAAAATGTTTGATCTCGACCAGTGAACGCAATCTCCAGATAAGTCCATCTTTCTGCGGTAATTAAATAAAATTATCTTTAACTGTAGTTTATTGTTATCTTATTCTTAATAACCACATTTTCTCCTTTAGTCAAAATTAAACCTCCAGCCATAAAGAAACCCACAAACATGTGCTAAGCATCTCTTGATGGGGACAAGGCCTTTCAAATCGATGCACCAAGTTGTACGTTTGTCCATTACTGCCGTTGTATTATTTTAATTATCTAGATCACTGCAGCTACCCATTTATTCTCAACTGACTACATGGACCATAACTTAACTTTTATAGAAGAAAATGGAGGTACAAGGTTTCAGATTGGTGAATCCCATGTTTCCTGAGTAGCAATTCTACGTTCGATGTCATTTAACAATAAGCACTAGAAAAAATGTATTTAATTGTCCCTTAACACTTGGATTTATGTAATTATAGTTTTGTTATATGCGTTTTGTATTTATTGTACATAACGTTTTAAATTATTTAGATTAACTTGTCGAACGATCTGTCTATTGTATGTAATGTTATTCCATCTAGTAACGTTTTTTTTATTATCTGGTCATTTAATTTAATTTTTATAATTAAATTATGAATTCATTATTGATTAATTAATCGTCAGGTGCAAATATATAGAAATTAAAGTGTGAATTGCGCCTCATATATAAATCAAAACTTTGTTGTAACTTTAATAAATAGGAGATAATTTAACATTAAATGAAGATACATATATATTTATTTCTTTTCTTGGTTGACCACACCCTCCAACCAACTTCTGCTTTAGTTATAAAGCATTATTTAAAAAAAATATTAATGCAAAATAAAAAAGCAAATATAAATTAAATATTTTTACTTTTTATGATGAAAACTATTTATGAATATTAACATATTAATTAATTTTAAAAATGTATAATTCTTAAAATATAAATAAATATTAATATTAAACTCATCATTTAATGCATAGTTCAGTTACTTTATGTTGTGAAATAAAAAAAATCTAATCTTTTAGCAATAGACGCAGATTATAAGGTTTAGGATTACATATTGAAATATTTATGAAAAAAAAAATTCCCAGTTCCTCATCGATTACGAATTGTACTAAATTCATCCCAGTTTCATCAAATACAAATCCACTAATTTTCATTTCAAAATGCGCAGATGAAAAATTGAATAACCTTTCAAATGTAGAGGCCGTCTCTTTTATCGCTGGTGGGTTGTATAACAAGATTTGGTGGGTTTGACAGAAGCATAAATCAAAAGGTCAGTTTTCACTGGAAAATTATTTAATCGTGGCATTTCTGTCTATGACATATAACGCGAAACGTCAGTTATTGACATGATAATAATAGGAGAAATCCATTTTGTTAATAGCAATATTTTGTCTCTTTATAAAAATTATATATATACATATATATGTAGAACATTAAAAAATGAAATAATAGTTCAAACTGATAAAATTAATTTATATATATATATAGTTGACCGTAAAGATTTAAATATAAGAAGATGGTCAGGGTTGTGGTCAAAAAAAGAACAAATAGTTTTAAACTATTTTAATGTCCGACGTTTCGCTCCACTTTGCAGGGATTCATCGGGGCTAAAAAGATACAAAAAAAAAAAGAAAACTGAGAATATTAACGTCGGACATTAAAATAGTTTAAAACTATTTGTTCTTTTTTTGACCGCAACCCTATCCATCTTCTTATAGATAAAATTAATTATTGAATTTTCAATATTTCCTCAAAACATTTGTCTAAGCTGTCACAACTTCACCATGCCTGTCACAGGAATGGCTAATATACTCTGGGAAGAGGATTTGCATAAACTAACTTCGTTGATGGCCTTTGGCTTGCTTTAAGTCCTGGCGGTCAGTTAATTAATTAATCTGGATAAGTAGTTGAGTAATTAGTGTTCAAAAGTTCATTTCGATGATAAAAACTTTTCGTAGAAGTAAAAAAATAAAATAAAATATTTAATTGTTGACCATGTTAATCAATATGGTCAATGGTGGGAGTTAAAAAAAATAAAAACTATTTATTGAAGCCCGATGTTCCGATCCAAACTGCAGACCTTCATCAAGCATACAAAGAAATGAGATGAACAGAAAGAAATTGAAAGATACATATGATATAGATGGATAAGCTATGTCCATGCTGAACCTTATTTCAAGCGAATCATTAGGTCATTAAGATATAAAAGGTTCATGGATTCAGTGATTAAAATATTTAAAAAATACTTTTACTAGTAATTAGTTAAATTATTTGTTAAAATGTTCATAAATGAAATAAATTTCTTTAATTACTATGTAACTTTATTTTCTTTGTGTATACCAAGAATGATGCCAATTTAAAAATTACCATTGCTATAACAGTAATCATACAGAATAATTTGTATGAAATAAGAAGTTACAGTAATAAAACATAGTAATTAAAATTTACTTTGAACTGTTGCCAAGTATTTTCATTGTTCTGGCCAAGGACTGCCAACTCCCTAAGGTCACAAACCCAGGACTGTACTCCTCCCCCCCACCCCTAAATTTGCTCCTCTTCCCTTAAATTCGCCCTTTGATGTTGCCTTAGAACGCCATACTCCATTTCATTAAGATCTTCCTTCTCTTTGGAAAATTCTCTTGGAGCTGCTTCTTCATTCCTAGCATTTGTAGAATTTTCAATACTCGATATTCATTACGAACATTCCAGATTTATTTGACAAAGGTTCTTACTGTTTAACTTTACTATGACAGAGGGGTAAGACTTGATTAATTTATGAAATAATCATCGTTTTTATATGCCGTCTGATTTAAACAAAAAAAAAACATCCATACATTCTAACAGTAACCATTTGTATACCAGTTCATTTTAAACTATTTTCTGAACAACTAATCGGGCTTATCCATATTCTATAAATGTTTTATTGAATTTTTTTTTATTACAAACAGACAGAAGACTGAAAAAGTATTTTTTGAGAATTCGCGTTCAGGAAACCTATACTATTATGGTGCTACTGACTACTAGTATTCTACGTTGATGAAAATAATACTATACCTTTTGATTACTACCGTTCAATATCTGAAAAAATCAGATATGATTGTTTAAAAAAAAAATCATTTTACTTTAAAAAAATTTCAAAAACGTGAGAAGATAAATAAATGGTGCAGTGTATATGACCTGTCCATTACAACTCATGAAGGGTATTGGGTTCGGTACTTGATAAGTACTATTTCTTTGACCCAGGGTTGTTGGGGGTGATTTGGCCCAGGTTCACGCTCAACTACCAGGTTTTGCTTCCAACCCATTGAAGTTTCAAGTACCCAATTTAGGACCGGATGTGCTACTGGAGGGTCTCCCCACCTCAGTTAAAAAAAAAAAAGAGAGGAGAAAATAAAATAGTTGAAGAGAAAAATGAATAATAATCTGAATCACAATAATAAAAACGATAAACGTTATAGAATCAAGATAATTAGTAAAAACATTTTTTTATAATTAATACTGAGGACTAATTTGGATTATATTAAAATAAATAAGCGGTTTCATTTATTATATATGTATGCAGAGCTAGCTGATGGGAGACCCTGTGCGAACCTTAACAGCAAGACTCACCTGTGCCATAGTAACAGAACTTATTTTTTAGATTGTCTCTTGTCTATTCTGTAAACTATAGCAGTTCATTTTATTTTTCTATTCTACTTTCAACTGAACCTACAGATTTTACTTATCCTCTTTCAACTCAGTTTTATTTATTTTCAAGAATGCCAATGTCATGCTAAACACCAACAGATGGGGATGCCAAACATCTAACTTGGTAACTAAGCCCTCTTCTCCTTTATTGAATTCAGGACGAGTTGACTAGAACAAACTTTGTTATGATTCAGAAAGTATTCTTCAAACAAAAAAAAAAGACAGTGATAGAGCTAGAAAAAACCTGTTCACCAATAATAGTCAGTATAAAAGTAATCAAGAAACAAACAAAAAATTAGTCAACGAACTGACTTGTCACAGCACATTCGCATCTTATTAAGGGAAAACGCTAAGTAGATCGGAATGGCAAAGGACGAGAGACGCAACATATATTACTTATTACACTCAATTCACTAGCAATCTATAAACATAACATTTAAAATACAAAATTGATTTCACTTGACTTGAATTCATTAAAAGTAACTTAAATATTTCAATCAAAAAGATCCTTCCACATAAATAATTGTATCCTTCAGAAATTGGGAAGATAATCTCTGAATGATGTTAGATATTTCTGAAGGATGAAATTATTTAGTAAAGTTTCTGGACATGGCAATTATATCTATTTCTTAAAAATTCCTTGTAAAATGTTCTATTATTTGCGTACATGTATGGGGCGTTGAGAACAAGAGTGGACCAACCAACTTGTCAATAGGAGAAAAACTCTTTTAACAGAAGATTTAAGAACTTTATGTCCGGATGTTTTAAAATAGTTTGGAAAGTGACTCCATACACTTCTGGTATGAAGGAAAATATTTTAAAAGTGTATTTATGCAAACAAATAAAAAAAAAAAGAATGGAATATGGTCCGGGTGCGGTAAAAAAAAACTCAAATAGTAGATAATTATACTATTTTATTGAGCCAACGTTTCTCCCCACGTTGGCTCAATAAAATAGTATAATTATCTACTATTTGAGTTTTTTTTTACCGCACCCGGACCATATTCCATTCATCTATACACACAATCAATAATCTTCCAGCAAATAAAAAAAAAGTTTTATAGTTAATTTTCTATAAGTTGCATTGTCTACTTGAGTTCCCAACCCTTCATAAATTCCGTTTCACATATTTCCCTGACCCTTGGACATTATCCATAGTCAAAATGATACTCGAACTTACCGATTTATGGGCAAAATCTTGGAAAAGCTCATTCTGAAAGTCATTTTTCCATCCTCAATTCTCATCTCATAATCCCAGATCACTAGTTTGGATTTCGAACATCGTAATTCATTATCCGCATGCTAGTTCAACTTGGCCAAGGTGCATATTGGGACGCGTTTGACACTACACTGTATAAAATTGTGACTGACGCTACATTGTGAAGCTAGTGTTGGGGCGCACATATTGGAACGCAGTTTTTCTTAAAATTGCGTCCATTAGACGGTCGTATTTTATTTTAATTAAATTTATTTTCTGATAATTAATTCGAAAATTGATGAATAAACTAAAAAAAAATTGATAGCTTTATAATTAAAAGGAATGTTGTGCAACGTGTTATTAAGGTAAAATAGCAGATAATAAATAAATAAAATAAATAATAGCAGGATATTGAAGAGATCAGAGAAGCCTCGATCACCTTTTCCTTGACCCGACATTTTCAATTGATAAATAAATAAATAAAGAAAGCCACCAATAGGGTTTGGTACTGTCAGAATTCTGAAAGGATTAGAGAAGTTGGATACTTCGGATATTCTGTTGTATCAATAGTCTGTGACCTATATATCGATGTTATAGATATTCTCTTCCTCTAATATTTTATTATTTGTTCCACCATTACTATTTTTTTCCGCATCCGTATTTTGGAATATTAATATATCTATACTAATGTACTTAGTTGATAGCCAATATAAATTTATATATTTTACTTTCGATATCGTATCATTATTAAAGTAACATGAAGTCTGCTACCCTGTTCGACCCACGCGAAATCTGTGGTCTCCTACTGCGCCACTCCAGCGATATACTTTTGTAAATGTAGCGTTACCAGTATGCTCTGTCTCTATGATTAGCTCGTGTTACAAAACTGACGTATATACGGTTCGTCGGAAACACGTTTGTAGCATCCCAATATGCGTATATCCTTCTTCAATGCTCCTTATTTTGTCACAAATAAAATCATACATAATGACCTTTATTTTCGACGTGTTGTCCATTGGGCCCGAACCAGGTATCAATCCTAATATAATAAACTCCTGATCTATTCAAACCTATAATGTTGCCTTTTAAACTCCTGATAGGAAGATCTCTTTGATGTAAATTCAGATACAGATGTTCTAGAGACCTTGTTATATATAAAATACAAATGTTACCAATGGGTGCTTTCCTTCCAAGAACGTCTGTGTCCTGTCATTCCACCATAGTTAGTATTAACTAATTAAGAAAAAATACTTTTTTGCTTTGCACGAAAGCCCTTATTTATAGGTTTTGATTAACTTATTGATTATTGATTGATGTTAGCAGATCACTCTGGTGGCTTTAATGGATGCATTAAAGAGGTATTAAATTCTAATAAATTTGATCAAGAGAAATGGCTGAAAATAGTATTCTGCTAATAATTATAATCATAATTGACAAACAAATATTAAAGGGAAGTATAATTTAAAGTCAGTTTACATTAAATAATATTAAAGTTATTTAAATCATTTGGATATTTCATAGAGTATTCTAGTCTACAATAACATTTAATTTTTTTTCTGTGGAGTCTGTTGACTAGTCAAGAGTTATTTAATTGAATTATCGGACAAAAGGTCTCTTTGGGCTACTAGGAGCCTACAAAAAAAACATTAAAAAATTTCAGGTACATTTTTATTAAAATTTATGCTTATATATAAATATTGATAAGTATACACTCGTATGAGAATAAGTACACAGTTTTATGCTAAAACCTCCACCTTATTTGTGTACTATTCAACTCATCATTTAATAATATATCAAAAATAAAATTTTTAGAAATATTTTAATGAATCAAAACATGAATATTCAATCATTAGTAAAAACCTGTGAAATGAATGAAAATGACTTTTCCGTGTAGGATAATTAACGCGTCTTTTCTTTGTTTTATCCTTCTTTATATATTTTTTTTTTACGTTGTAGATTGTATAAATAAATTTAAATTGTAAATAATCATTATAAATCACTTGTGTAAACAACTAAATTAATATGAATTCTAATTTTGGCTGACTGACCTTCGGGAATGCTATAAGAGAGTTTAAGGTTAACTTCCTATTTAATAATATATAAACATAGCCTATTAATTTGTTATAATTTTTCTCTTATTTCGTTCTGACCTCTCCCGAAATTTTGTTTTGTTATTATAAAATTGAAAAAACAAAACAAACATCGCTGAGGGTTTAAGTAAAAAAAAATATCCTTTAAATAATTAACAAGTCCATGTTTCACTGATTCAGGCTTCAATTAGGGCAGAAAAATTCCAATATTTAAATGGCAGTTTTTAAAAAAGTGCAATGAAATTAGAATTCTGTTTAGTCACCTGTGCAAACAGACTCTTAAGGTGGTTGGCTAAACACGCTAAAATTGCATTATCGTTTTAGTCGCCTTTTGGGATGACATTATAGAAAATTTATCGATAGTATCGATAAATGCTAGACGATATTATTCAAATTATCGATATTAATATCATTCCGACTATCAGCAACCCTACAGTATATCACTATCAGACATTTGAGCAAATACTTTGGTATTTGAGGGACTTCAGACTTTTTCGAAAAAAATAACCAAATAGAAAAATGATTGCAAACAAGGAAGTAAATTTCAGCAAATCTTATTTATTCTTAAAATAGATAATAACAAATAAATTAATTGAGGAGATATCTATCGAATGCCGATAAATCCACTTTTGGAAGGTTGTAATTAAAATATTATTAGTTATTATTAACATGTGATGTAGATTACTAATTCGGAGTTATGTAGTTGAGGAAAAGAGATTGAATGTTTTGAAAAATAAGAAATAAATATTTACTACAAAAAAAAACTATAATGAATCTTATTTTCTTGGTTTGTAATATTATTTCTTATGTTACTCTTACCGTTTCTAGGAGTAATCCTACAACCTCTACAAATCCGTTCGATATTATAAGTTATAATATGAGTGATAGAAGTGTTATCTGGCAATGTTTCTTGAAAAGGACATGTAATTACGCCAGGATTAAAAAATAAAGTCTTGACATTAAGTGACAAAATTATCGAAATCTAAAATCGGAAAAAATCGCCATGATATGGTCTGGTTATTTCCTTTTTATAAATTCAGTGATTTGATAAACATGTTAAAACTTATAATTTTTTTTTTAACAAGATTATAATATTCAAATTAGCTTATAAATACTATTAAGTGAGATAATTTTCCAAAAATTTATTTGCTTATGCCTCCGTTAAGATAATACGGAGTTTGGTGGTTCTACAAACTTAGAAGTCATTTTCTCTGTGAACTAAAGCACAAGATGAATGGACTAGAAGAGGAATGGTGTGGTTCAAAGTGCGGTTTGTTTGTGGGAGCTATACTACGGAGAGGAGAATGGATTAGGATTGAGAATGTGACCCAAGGATTAAATTCTATTGAAAAATAACACCCGAAAAAGAGGCAAAACCAAAAAAAAATCTTTTTACGATAATTACTTAACAGAAATATTAATATTCATGTAATAATAAAAATAAATAATATAGTAAAAATGTGATTATTTCTTTCAAATATCTACATTAAATCAGGGATGGTAGGAATTATTGTTAGGATAAAAGATGACTAGTAACAGGACTTAACTGTAGAAAGAGAGGGAGAATGAGGTCTAAGAATAGAGTTCCATAGCATGGAACACTGTTAATGAAGGATTTTTCAAACGTAGCTGTATTTTAGGGATAAAAAGATCGGGACGGTCAGGGTGTGTGTAACTGGATGAATTTTGGATTTAAGCCACAAATGATTCCTGTAGGACGATGGGAATGGAATATAAGTTGTATGAAGGAAGCACCTTCATAAAATTAAGTCCCCAAAAGAATATGTTTCCAATTCTTAAAATCAAATTTCCTTAAAATTTGCACTGTTTGAGTCTCCAGATAGACTTTAATGTTATGTCATATCAAAAAGATTTTACAATATACCAAGTGTCCCAAATCGGGCTATACTAAATCAATTTGAGTTCAGAATATACGATATTGTTTTAAATTGTTAAAATATCATCGTGTGATTTTTTTTTTACCTTCAAATGTATGTAATAGAATGTATCAAATGTAACTTATATAATTCAAATGAGATCAGAAAATTCGTGTTTTTATTGGTTCTAAAACATCGAATTTGTCTACAATAAAAGTTTGGTGTTTACCTAGAAAAATATGCTAACGAATTCGCTCTCTCCAACAAATGATAAAATGTTTAATTTTTGTGTTTTTCGGAGATTTGAATATGTCAGACACAGATATGATGCACTTCATGCAGAACTTAAATTGTTAAATTTAAATATGTTACTATTGTTGTTCTTACTTTGCAGTTTCATTTTCAGCATCACAGTATTATTACGACCTAGAATTATTGTTCTTAAAATAGACTGGCAGTAACGGCTATATATCTCATACAGACCGGAAACGTATCCGTGTCGCCCGGCAATACACCCGCATTACTACTAATGGTCGGTGTGTCGCTGGTGTTGTAGGAACTGGAGCGAAAACATCAAAACATTTCCTGGCCACATCGAATGCTCTGGCTCTCCCCCTACTACAGTCAGTTAAACGGTTTTAACTTGGGTAGACTAGAAAGACAATCGTCACGAACATTTTACTTATCGAATTGTACAAAATTGCAGAAACCTTAAGTTCAGTCATATAGTCCTAAATATCTGCAGTTCGAAACATATTTTTATGCACCAGTCAGTGTTGAAACTATGTCAAAGACTGAAGTTCAAGGGCGTTATGTTGTTTGCTGTCATAAAGTTTTAAGAAGCATCTGATACATATCATTGCCATATTTTTAAGTGGTTGTTAAAAAAAACTAGGCACTTAAGTTATAAAAGAGGAATGATGGTGGATGAAGAAGGGAAAATTCCTTCAATGCTTGATACTTTACCAAAACGTACCTTGTAAAACGGAGTACATTGGCATTATTTATGGTATCATAATATATTCATAATTAAATAATCAGTTTAAATACTATTACTTTAATTAAATGCTTTAATAAAAGAACATCTGAGGCTTGGGGGCTTTGTATGCCTACATAAAAGCCGGTCTGAAACAACTTAACTATATCATGTCGGCAATGAAGTTAGTCACAGTGGTGAACATATGCGTTGCGGTCACGTTCCACTGTTTGGTTCACAAGAATTAAAATACCTGTAATTATCTCTCATAATTCATTCATCATGCAAAAGATAAAATTTTAAATTATATTTGGTTTTGTTGGATGAAGATGTGGAAACGAATGATTTTTGGCCTATAGCGATATAGGAGTATTACATTCAAGTGCATATGGGAGTATCTTGGTTCTATAATATCTAAAATATATGAAATTCAAACGAGAACAATAACAAGGTTAATTAAGGGAACTGTTTTTTTTTTCGGAACGTAAAAAAAAAAAACGCGGATTCTTTTGACCTCTATCCTGTAAATATGCTATATCGGCAACTGAAAGGTGTGTGTAAAGCTGTTCGTATGGATGATTATAGAAACGTCTATAAAGTAATAAGTAATGAACCATCGTGTAAAGTTCGATTTGAAGGTTACAGGATGGTGTATAGTCTAAGCTCCTAGTTTGGGATTTTGATTAGAGAGAGATACTTTGGCAGCGATGGATACTTGAAGAAGCATAAAAATAGAAATTATTAATAAATATTGCAATTCGTCACAATATTGTTGGGCAATAGGTAATAGTGATAACTAATCAGATAGTGATGGTATCAGCAATTTATTTCAATAGTTTCTTTTAAAAAAAATCTTGTACGACGTGTACATCACACAACTTTCACTTACCACCTTAGGTTAAATTGAAATTAATCCTCGCTCGCTTCAAAATAGATGCTTTATGTATTACTCACTGTGGCAATACTGTACAAATTTTCCAAATGAGCAGTTCAGTCGACGTATTGGCTGACTCCAATTTCAACAGTTATCCGAAAATTACTTTTAATGATATTTCTAGATGTAAAATTTTAACATTTTAATTTTGCAAAATATAACAGTGACCTAAAATTTACATTCTGTTCATAACCTTTTATTCAAAGCTAAATCCTTATTTAAAATACTCCGAATGATTTTATGGAATTAACCTGTCAACTGAAATACTCATATATAGGTTAAGTAAGTTAAATAAATTATTTAATAACTACAGTGACGAAAAAATTGATAAGACCAAAGAATACGCACACGCCCGCACGGTCAAACTCATGTTAGAACGTATCTTTTATTTAGTTGTTTTTCGTCATTCTCTATTACCATATATTATTTCTATGTTAAATATTATTATTTTTAAAATCTTTGGCTTTTCAGCGATATATGATACGTCTATATTGCTACTCTTATTTCTGGAAATGTGTTGGAGCCTGGAAAAAATATTTGTCTTCTTATCTCTGTAAGTTAATTATTAAATTCTTCCATAGCCTATATTTATCCGTTTTTCACTACTAGCGAAAATTCGAAATGGTTAATTATTTCTAAAAAAAAAAATTTATAGTACTTTAGAAGAAGCCATTTTGGAAATTTTTAGTTTTTAAGCCCTGTCACACTATTTTAATGTGGATGACACCTAGCTTTTATCAAATAATATATAATCATATTTATTAACATAGGACCTCAAAACATTTAATTCCGTCGAAAACAATAATTCGAAATTTCATATGATTGCAATACATTCCCTGACCACATATTCTGTGTATTAGAAAGTAAAAACAAAATCTTACTATTCAATATCACTGTTAGTAAAATTAATTAATTAAGCTGTAAAAGTATCTCTCAATTTTTTTGCCTGGCGGCACATTGAAATTATTTTACAATATGTACTCCGCACCTATCATTTTTATTTATGTATTTGTGTATTGCTGTTTTGTTGAAACAACCTAATCGCTCTAATTATTTAAGTCATGTTTTAAATTCTGAAAAGATTTCTGTAAAATAATAAAAATAAAATGGCCACGACTAGCATTGAAAGCTTACTTTTATAAACCATATTAGTAAATAATAGGAGCATAAAAGCATGGAATAAAAAAAAAAAAAGCTTTAAATTGTTAATTTTTTTTCTATTTAATATTTTATTTCTATTTATATACTTTAATTTAACTTTACAATTTACCAATGTCGGGACACCCTTGTACCATAGTTGCGGGACCCACTAAGAGAACTAACATCTTAATCCGCAGTAATTATATCATTCGTTATTTGGACAACTGAGAATGAAAGTGACCTGTAAATACCCTCTTTCATTTCAAGAGTATATAAAGATTTTAGATATAATTTTAATACATTTTCAATATTATCACATTTATGAATTTTTTTATACTACTTTACTCCTTTAATTTATCAGTACGTTTTTTTAAATTGAAATTTAGACTATTATCGATTTTATGAAATTATATATACCTGCTTTAAGGATTATTAAACAACTAAAAAAAATTCAAAATGTTATTCTTATTGAAAATCTATGCGAATGATAATTTGCAAAATTAAAAACATTTTATTTACAAATTTGTAAATAATATTTTTCAAAGACATTTATATATTTATCTTTATTTCTTGTTCGAGGCCGGTTATATTTATCAATTACCAGGGCATTCAAAAAGTCCTGTCGTTTTTCGTTTGTTCGTTGTTTATTTTGATTCTAGAGTGTTTGCTAATTAATTCCGTTCAATACAACTTTTATCCATGTAAACACAAATGTTTATACTTTATGAATAGGAGGCTAAGGAGGATTAATTTAATGCAGTCACCATTCAACTGTCTAGTTAAAATGATTCCAGTTGAAACTCAAATTCGGTCGATTTTGCTCTATGAGTTTAAACTTGGCTCAAAAGCTGCCGAAACTGCTAGAAAAATATGCTCCGTGTTTGGGGAAGATGTGCTGTCTGAGCGGAAGGCACAATTTTGGTTTTCAAAATTTCGTGGAGGCGACGAGACACTAGAAGACGAGGCACGCTCAGGTCGATCAACTGTAGTTGATAAGGAGGACGTTCGAAGAGTAGTAGAGTTGGATCCGCGTCAAAGTTGTTCAGAGATAGCCTCTCAACTTAATATCTCAGCCACCACTGCCTGGAATTACCTTAAAGAACTGGGAAAAGTGAAAAAACTGGATAAATGGATTCCTCATAAGCTTTCAGATGCCAATATGCTTGTTCGCTTGACAACTGCATCTTCGTTAACTTCCCGCTTGAAAGTCGAACCCTTTTTGAATCGAATCATCACCTGTGATGAGAAATGGGTGTTGTGAACAACTTCAGACGATCATATCAGTGGTTGTCGGCAGATGAGAAACCTAAACAATTTCCAAAACCAGATCTCCATCCAAAGAAAGTTTTGCTCATTGTTTTCTGGACAGCCAAAGGTATAGTGCATTTTGAGATTCTGAATCAAGGGCAAACCATCACTGCAGAAGTATACTGCAATATACTGGACCATTGCCAATCCAAGCTTAAGACTTTTGATCCCTGCTTAGTCAACAGAAGAAGACCTTTGCTTCTTCAAGACAACGCTCGACCACACACCGCCAAATTGACCAGGGAAAAATTGACAGAAATAGGCTGGGACGTTTTGCCTCACCCACCATATTCCCCTGACCTGTCACCCACTGATTATCACCTATTCAGAGATCTCGACAACAATCTGAGACAAAAATGTTTTCAAGACCGTGACAACCTAATTCACGAACTGACCACTTATTTTTGCAGTAAAAATCAACAGTTTTTTAAGGAAGGAATTTGGGCTTTACCATCTCGTTGGGAGAAGGTTACCGACTGTAACGGTGGATATTTTGATGAATAAAGGTGATTATTTGAAAATATTTATTTATTTATAATTTCCCCCAAAAAAACGACAGGACTTTTTGAATGACCTGGTAAAATATGTATATCCATACAGTTTCAACATTATTTATTGATTCCTTTGAAATATCCAACGGTTCGGCATTCTCAATTTAATAACAATCTTATTATTAACAATTTTAAAAACAGTAATTATAAATTATCACATCTCAGTTTTAATTTCACAGTCTCGCCCAAGTCATTAAAAACGTTGTATGGACAGGATATTCTACTAGTATCTAATATAATATGGTTAAATTAAACTATATTACACAAATAAATAAATTAACTATATTACTATTAATTAATTTGCACCATTTTGTGTTTAATTACCTATATTAATAGGTACTATTTCATTTAATAATACTTCTTTTATTTGAAATTGTTATACTATTATCAACTAACATGCTATGAACACCAAATTGTTTAACCTAGCTCGCAAACCAGTTTAGGAATATTATCACTATTTCTTCTATTTTTATTCTTGAAATTTCAATTAAATTTAATTATAAACAATTTACCTCTATATACACGTAAACATATTTAAAGCCCATCAAAGCAAAGATTGTCGGAGTATTAGGTAACGATTATAACTTATTGTAATTATTATGATTTTAAAAAGTGAAAGTACTTCAATTTTATACGTTTACTAAGGTACAGTTTTTTGTATTTATTTTTCGCGTAATGAGGTAAGTAATTCTTCATATATTTTTTCTAATTTATACATTTAAATATTAATTTTAATATTTTAACTTTTTATTTTTTAAAACACCGAGGTACATGTACATTTTCTAGCATTTTTTTTAATGACTGTAAAACTCCGATATACCATAATTCTTGTATTTCTTTGTTTAATAATTTTTATTAATTAAAAATAATTGCTGCTAATAATTGGGGAGGGAGTGGAGGGAAGAGAGGAGTTGGGTGGAGGGGGCAGGGAGTGAGCTCAGTGGTAGTTGTGGGCCCGAGCTGGTGGTGTCAGTCGTCTAGCTCTCTCTCTCTTCGCGATCGTTCACGGCATCACTGGTCAGTCAAGTGTTCAACATTATTCTTATATTTTATTTCGAATTTCAGTTTGTTTTTATGTAATACATTTAATAAAAAAAATAAAATATTTTATTTACTTTAATTAATTACAATTAAAGGGTTATGTACTGCTTCAATAACTGAAGCACTAATTTTAGATTAAATTTTGAATTTTTTTTATGGCTGAAAAAATTATTTAAAAATATTTGAATACTTTTTATTGTATTTATAAATATTTAAATTACTTTGAATATTTTTCATCTTTACATTGAAAGACAAAACTGTTTTTAATGTAAATAGTGCAATAAATAGTAAGTTTTTTGTGCTGTGTAGATATTTACACCATATTTAACCAAAAAAAATAAAAAAGGATGTGTGTGTATGTATAATAGCTCATGAATAAATAAATAAATTCATCAATATTTTCTATGAACCTTTTACAGTTTTATTGATAACAACTTGGTACAATAATGATAAAATGAATAAATAAATGAGAAAAGAAATTTAATTAAAAAAGGTTAAAATTATCTTAAAATTAAAAAAGGTTAAAATTATCTTAAAAATTAACTACTTTGTTTATTTATTCTATATAACAATTAGCACCCACTACTAAAGTAGCCTGGAAAATTAATGGTACGGCCTATACCTACAATCATGTCATATTACTCCTATTCAGTATAATTACTTATGGAATTTTAAATCATTTAATAAACAACAAGATAAGTGTTTATATGCATGGGATTTTTACAGCTATTGAAATCGTTTCATACTGCCTGAACTTCCTGTAAATGTTAATCTATTAAAAAAATTGTAGGTATATATATTTATATTTATTATATTATATATATACTTATATATTTTCAGAATTGTGATATTTTTAGTTTTTCCCTTACGCCCTTTGTACCCTTTCATATTTCATAAATACTCAAATTCATTAAACGATTTTCTAATTTATTTTGAACCTACCAAAAATGTTCAAATAGTTTACAGTAATTAAAAATAAAGTAAGAAGGGGGATAAAAGAAGGTCTGTGAAATAAAAAATAAATTACTAATCAGCTATTTTATTGTCAGATTTATTCGTTGTATTAAAGGGGAAAAAAATCAATCCCTAAAGATACTAAAGGCTTGTGGTTTTATTGAATTATGAAATTAGTAATAATAAAAGTAAATTTAGTTTATTTTTCGAGTCCCTAATATGGCGGGCTGTATTACTGTTGTCAAATATGTAAAGCTAATACTTAACTAACAGATCCGCAATTTACTTTTTGAAGCTTAGTTTCTCTAATTTTTTGATTCTTGAAATAAGTTTATATTATTAATTATTAAATTAAGGTGTATTGTATTAAATAAACAATACATAAAATAAAAAAAAAATTAAATATATTCGGAAAATGCGTAGATAAATATTAAAATGATATTTTTATATTAAATTTGTATGTTAGCCGTATTGAAAAGTATACATTTTTATTTAATAATATAATCATTATTTCTATAAACTATTAATAATTAAAGATATGCTTGTTTATGCATACAACTTAATTCTATAATAATTGGTATAAAGATGGGTATTTTTATTTAATAGTTTCAAATTTACTTACACATTTCCTTCATTTTCCAATTTATTTATTAATTAAGCAATTTTCTTTACCAGTACAATATGACGATAGGTACATTGTTATCTAGAAGGTTCAAGTTTTAATTTTTTTTTTTGTTAATTGATTCGATTCATTGTTTGAGAATAAAATCTGCTAGAGGAACAGATTTTAGTTTGTGAACATTCGGGGGAAGAAAAATAACTTTTAGCTGGTTAGGCGAAAGTAGCAAATGGAGTTCAATGAAATTTATTATAGACTATGATATCGCTAATTCCCAACTTCCCTTCAAATGTGGGCCAAATCGGACGAGCTGTTTTCGAAATATAGGCGTGGCGAAAAAAAAGTTTACGCATGCCTAATTGAAAGTTTATCTGTTTGATCGATTATTCCGGAACACAAATTTGACAACAGACAGACCTTTTAAATTTTTTTTTTATATACATAATTAACTGAAATGCAATGTATAGGTATTGCTTTGTATAGAAAATTAACAAAAACATTTCTAATAATAACGAGTCTGGCAATTCTCTTGGACAGCATGGGAACTTGTGATTGGAGCTACGAATTTCTGGTCCAAAACGAAAGAATAATTTTGCTACAAAATTGCTCATGCAACTGGAGCGACCTCCTTTTTACAGCAAACCCTTTAATTAATGTGGAAATATTTGAGTAAGTTTATTATAAGCGAAGTAATTTCTATGCATGTTTTGCATTTGACATCGTTGTTTATTATTATCTTTGCACTGTGGATTAAAAGTGAGAAGTTCCTACTTAAAATTTAATACTATGGTTCGTGATTAAATTATTGTAATTTTTATCGAGTTTTAAAGGAGTAATCGTTTGATTATGATATAAAATATTGATTTAACTAAATAAAGACGGAGGATATACTCAACGATTTGCTGTATCATTTTTTTTTTCAACTACTTCGATTTGGACATTATTTTATTTATGGATGTTGCCATGAATAGGATTGCACTACAATCACACTTCATTTTTTTTTATCTTGAATATTGAAGGTTTTATATATTTATGCCTGCTATATGCTAAGCTATAAGTAATTGCAGAACTACTCATTTTCTCTTTTATTTCCTTTTTTTTTTTTCATCTATTTATATAGCATTTCATAATAATATGGTAGCATTCTTACACAGAATAATACTTTCTATAAAGAATTCGCGGTCAGATATAACGGTAGGTTATATACAGTTATAATAATTGTGTATAAGAAACTTCGTTTTGGACACAGAAGAGTTTTCAGTAGCCCTTATTTTCTACTTTTTTAATATATATATTTATTTATTTTTTGAGTCGAAACATTCATTTTAAACATTTGATTAAAAAGGTAATAGAATCAATATGGATCTTATTTTATATTTTCGTTTTTAAAACCATAGCTAATAATTTTTTCATTATATACATGCTTACAGATAATAATACGTTTATTATTATGAGTTGAGAATGTTATCTGCCATGATGTATTAGTACCATTAATAATAATGATTTGAAAATAAGTATTGAAAATGAATTTAATAATAACTACCTTTACTACCAATAACCATTTCTGTAATTAATTCATTAATGGGTGTTTTAATTGGATAATTAATATATTCAAGTATTTTAATTGAAGGGCTGCAAACATGAAACTACTGAATTAGACTTTTAAATGAAAATTGTTTATTACCAATGTTTTATCTTGTCTCAGAACTAACAGAAGGGTTTCGGATAAAATAAAATACTGTTTTTTATAGAGATGAATGAGAAGTGCTTATTGATAAGTAACAATATAAAATATTTTCTATTATTTTATTGTTTTAGATTTAATTAATGTTTAAAGCGAAATAAGTTAGAAGAGAATATTTTTTTTATTTTAGTCTCGGAACATCCTGTTAAATAATAAAACATTGAGGTCATAGGTTTAATAAAATTATTATTAAGATTGTTTGCCTAGAAAGTAATAATAAAGTTTGAATTTAGTGAATCTATAAAAAACTTGAGCTCGGGTTGGAATTATTTCAATTGCTTGTAAAATATTTTTAGAAACTGGTTAGTAAAAATTACAGCCTTTAGGCATTTATCTTTAACATCTAAATAAATTGATTCCGTTCTGAAGTATGAAAATTCGGCAAATGTCAATCATTATATTTCAGATTATGATTTTGAAAGTCAATTGAAAAACGATTCAAAATATGTTTAATTTCTTTCAGGGAATAATTTCATTTTTATAACAACATAAAACATATACCTCTCTGTTTATAAAATGAAAACGGTATTATTTTGCATCTTTACTATTTAACATACCTTAATAACTTAAAAAGAAATTAAAGAAAACAGTTTATGTGCAAAAAGTAAATGTTTCAAAAATAGCTATTTTCTTTACAAGTTGATAAAATTAATTAGTTTTTAAACCTACAATTGTCTTGAAGTCAAAAATATGGAAATTAAAAACAGAATGGTTCTCAATTCATACATGTTCTCTTCTTGGACATTTAGGGGATACTGTGTTCCCCTCTTCAACTTTTATAATTTATTATATTTTAAAAACAGCACATCTACTGGTCAAATGATGGAACAAATTAAAATTGATTATAAAAGAAACTTTCAACAGAGCATAATTAATAAAAATTGAATTAATAATAGTTTAAAATTCTTCTTTTAAAAAAAAAATTATTTGTCTATTCGTTCCGAACCATAATTCTTGGTTCCGATATTCGTTATATTTTATACCAGGATAATTAAGATTACGATGATATCTACTATACATACGAACATGTACGTAAGACCTCCATCCCACACCTAAATATATTCTTTTCACTTCTTGCCAGTATTTGCAACTCCTTGTCAATCAACTTACCTGCCTCCTCAGGTTGTCACAGCTTCTATGTTCCCTCGGGGTTCAGCTTAGTGCATTCTTCGCTACAGCACGATCAGGTTTCCTCCATGTGTCTTATCCATCTCAATTTCCCTTTTTTATCTTTTTTTTTTTTTTTTTACATCCCTCGTCTATCGATGTCTATACGGTATTTTATTTTAAGGCTCCATTCGTCATTTTGTTTTGCCTACTATTCCCAGAATCTATCAGAGTTAGCTGTTGACGAGTGTTGAAGTAGAGGTTGGTAGTTATTTTAAAATAGCTGAATGTAAAAAAAAAATTTAAATCCTACAATAAAGCAAATGATTGATTTAGTTCTATGTTATAGTCTTAAGTTTTACTACTCATGAAAAAGTACTTTGTACGTACTAACTTGTTATTGTAGAATAAAACTCAGCACTTATAAAGTGACGCACTATTCACTTCTATGTGAATTTTCAAGTTGAAGTGTTCTTTTTTGATCTGTTGAAGTGAGATGTGCTGTTTTAGTAGGTATGTGATCTTGTTTTTCTGTCCTGATATTCTTGAATTAGTGAAGCGTTACTTATTTACTACTGTTTGAGAGACACAGAGCTTGGTTTAGTAAAACTTACTTAGTTATGCTATACTTTCTTTTAGATTTTATTCTTTAAAATTAATATCTCTGTTATAAAACTCAATAGAAAAGTAAGGTCATTTCAATTGAATTGTTTTTGGGTATTAAAATTCAGTATATCCTAAAACGTTGTTCTAAAGTATTCTTAAACATTAATCTCAATTATTTAATCCTCGGTCGGTAATTTCTTTAATGTTATTATTTATAGTATTAGTTTAAAATAATCCCCCTCCTGCTCCTGCTTCCAAGGTTTCTTTATTGTTAACTACATCCTGAGGGTAAGACAAAAACTATTACAGAACATCGTGATTAGATTGCATAAGATCCATCAAGGGCTTTATTTCTGCGATTATTGCAGACTCTCATTGACAATTCGATTTCACCTGCGGGACAAAATGCCAGTCGATTATACGGACCGTAATCTGTGATGTCAGAGCCATATACTTAGCATTAACGTTTCATGATCAGGTCTTTTGATAACCTATTTTGTTGAACTTGAAGTTCTATTGTTGGATTTTAGGATATTTTAAACTAAGCTTAATTTTTTACTTATGGTTATAAAAAAAAGAAGGATGTTATTGAATAATTGCCTTTAGTATTTTAAACCAGTGGTAAATAATTAAACAGTCCAAGTTTGGCAGTTCTGTCAGAAAATAATAATATCACATAATTTCCTGCAAAATATGGTATATATCACATTAACAGTTTACAAGTCCTAACCAAATAGAGATATTGCATCACTCCAAGGGTTTAGGTTGATAAAATCCTTAATATTCTTGTTTGTAGGAGCGTGAGGTTTTTCGCGGTTGAAAAACAATTATCTTCTCCAGAGTAAATGTTCGCTGTTTCGGGTGATAAATAAAAAACCGGAGGACCTGAATATAATCTCAAAAAATATAAAACAATGAAGAAAATGAAATGATAAAAAAATTCCTTCCAAATAATATACATTTTAATAAAATTAAAATATAACCAAAAAATGAAAAAAAAATGAATTGTCCTATTGTTACAAAAAAAAAAATAAAAAAATGAAATGAAAATAATGAATTGTTCTGTTGTTACAAAAAAAAAAAAATAATAATAATAAATAAAATAAAAGAATGAATTGTGAAGTAAAAAAAAAATTGGATATATATGCCCAAACTAAACAATTTTCTTTACACACACAATAAAAGATAATTTTCCACTACTTGAGTTGGTGAAATGTTTTGAAAACAAAAACAATAAAAAATAAGCAAGCTTGATGAAGAGAAAAAAAAGGCTCTCAGATGGCCGGGGGGTCGATATGCGCATATCGATCACACCTTTCGATTCTAATCTCATCCGAGATGGACGTCTTGAAGCCGAGGTCGAGTCGGTAGAAATAAGAGGGTCCCTTGAAAAGCAGAGCCCCTCAAAAGATTAAATAGTTATTGGTGAGAGCGGGACAAAATTTGATTGCTCCAATCTTTGCCAGTACTGACTGCAGTCTGCTGTACAGTATCCGTAGTATATGCAGGCCGTAATCCTACTGCTGCTCATAATCTTGTAAAATTGCCATACCATGCAGCCATTGTATTTATACACGCACCACAACAAACTTCCTTATCTTCATAATAAATTCTTGAATATAAATTTTAATTACAAAAATCAAGTGACTTGTTAAAAAAAAAGAAATTCACCAATTGGAAGTAAATAAAAATTGAATTAAAAAAAAAAAAATGAAACTGCACTTTTGGGCTTTAACCTTGTTATTGGGGGAAACCTAAAAAAAAAAAATAACTAAAATAAAATAAACGTTTTAATTAATAATACAAAAATATTTTGGGGTTATAAACCTCAAGGTACTGCATTACATGCTATATTTGATAACAAAGTAGAAATTTAGAAACATGGAGATTATTTTTTTAATCTAATCGTTATTAACTCTGTTACATAATTTTGTTGGTTAATCTGTCAGTATCACTAATTTTATGCAACCAATTCTTACTGACAAGCTGAGTATTGTCTATTGTTAAAAGTTTATTATTTGATAATATCTTTTTCAATTCATTAGTTGGAAATAGGTAGTCAATATTCATAAATTATTATCTATTTGAATTTTAAATGCTATCTTAGATCTTAAAAATTGTAATTTCCTTATTCTACCATAATATATTTTGTTAATTTTCGATTTTTCCAATTTCAAATATGAGTTTTTGGACTTTGAGTAACTCACTTCAGTTTTGGGACGATATATTTTTAACTTTTAACAACACATACTTTTACGCTTTATTAATAGTTTATAATATTATTTTGTATAAGGATTGTTTTACAATAATAATCTTAACTTCAATGATGATTAACAATTTTTCCATTCATATCGAATCAGGAGATTGACTAATATACACATTACATTGTAGTCTGTTGCTGCAACACCGTCTTGGTATTCCAGATTACAAAACCTGCTGACCGATAAAGACGTCGACTTAAAAATGAACGGCAAATCTCTCTTTTAATATTTCATTTATCAATGGATAAATCACTGAATACTATATGTAAAATTTTGACTATTTTGAATTTAATTGTTCTATGTATTGTAAATTGTACAAAGTTTTAAAAAGTCTTTTAACTTTTCGTAATTTTTTAATAAAAATAAATATGGCAATTAAAATGTTTATCTGTTTACTTTTCAATAGTACTTCGGCCCTAAATAGTGTTCATAGAGTTAAAATATGCCATAAAACAACGTATTTTTAAAATAGTCGATTCTCCCTAGATTTAATTTTTATAGTATTATCTTTCAAAAAATATATATATTTTTAATCTGTGCTTCTTTAATTTTTTCGAACCCAATTATATGTTACATTAAACGTTTTCATGTATGTGTTATCTTTACATTATGCCATTATCATTTTTTGAAAATTTTTCGTTGAAGGTAAGTTGCCTGTCAAAAATACTATTCCCTAAGGCCAGTTAATTGAATCAAAACCTATATTTATTTTATAGTAGAGAATATAATAATAGTAATAACAGGAATCGCTGGGCTCTAGAACCCACATAACACAAAATAATTATCTGCCATTGCCGGATTCGAAGCCGACTTCTTAGAGCTAGTAGCATGGTGTCGTACCACTGTCACCGCTCTCCCAGAATAGAAGCTAAAAAAACAGGGGGGGAATAAAGGTGATAGTTGGAACTTATTCTTACAAAGGCGGAATTTTTTTTTGTCTAATGTTGTTGGTATTTTTTTTATATACTAATAAAGTTTACAAAGATTTAAATAAAATGCGATTTTTTAATACTCTTAGTATGTCTAAAATATACCAACAACCAACTAAATAATTCAAACCTTATCATTGTGAGACTTAATTCTATCAAAAACCTACAAGTTCTTTACAATGAAGCTCTCTATGGGTTGAACTTTATCCGTTTACGAAATTTAATTTTAAACTTCTAGGTAATTATATCTAATACAAGAAATTCTAGAAATTGATAGAACCCACCGTATTCGTTAACAAAAATATTTACATATTTAAAACTTGTTTGCTAAAAGAATTTTAGGATTCTATTGCATGGTTTCTAATTTCCTTTTCTATTAAAGAATGATTGACATTCTGCGATGTAAATTGTTAAATATGTAGATTTACTTTCCCTATCCATCACCGTTTTTCCATTAGTGGCAGATGTTTTTTAATCCTTGATTTTTCATAAATATGAAATTTATGCTACACGCCGTGCGAATTTTTACGCAGTGCGAATCTGAAATATTAAATATACTAAAATATATTATATATAAAAAAATTAGAAATTTATTGGAATATTCACACTTAAGTTATATATACACTTCCATAATTATTGTTAACGTATGATTAAGATCATATAAACATATATAATGAAGGATTGCTATATTTGCCATTTTATATTCGTTAGGTTGCTAAGAAGAATAATATTCATTGCCATCTTCAAAATTCATATTGTTTGGATGACGCAATACATAGTTCGTGGGTTCTTAATAATAATATTAAATTCCAAAATAAAACGAACATCTAACCATTTCATAAATTTTATTTGTAATTCAATCAAACCAAAAAAAATATTTTATTTTTTGCCCGTCCATATAACTTTAAATTTTATAGTTTCGTAAAAGTGTTTCAGTATCATTTAATTTTTTAAACTAATGCACCTTTTTAACGATACGTTGAATCCTTCTGGAAACTCATTTTAGTGAGATGTTATTTTTCACACTTCTCTTGGTATATTAAATTAAAATTTCACTATTTGGTACGATGGGAGCAATACACAAGTTTTTTTTTTTGTTTTGACGAAGTTTTTTCCGTATTAATTAATTTCAGCCATTTAATTGACTTGGTATCTTTTTAACTGGATTTGATGTTTGTATGAACAGTTTGGTCTCTGGATTTGGGATCTTTTCTTAATGGTTAGACACAGTCGTGTGAACTATAGTAATAGTTACAATTATTGTTAATTCTTCATTGGCTGTCACTGGATGCAAGTATTTGGCAAAGGATTTTAGGACAGATTGTTTTTCCATGCCATCGGTCTGACTACTTTAGTTTCTATGAATATACGAACATTTGAAATGTATTGACTTACTGTTTTTTTACACATCAGCACCTCAATTTTAAGTTATAATTTCCTGTGATATAGTCCTCCATATTTCAGGGGTAATGGCTGGAATTTGCATTGGTATACCTCTACACGCTTCTACCCAGGGCTGTTATGACAATGACGTATTTTATTATAATAAACAGTATAAATGTAAATAGAAATGTAATTGTATGATGAAAATGTTGAACTTTGTGATCAATTAATTAAGCAAGGTTGAAAATACTATCTACTAGTGCTATCTTAGGTGACGGTCGGAACCCCCCCTCTTCCTAAATTGTACTAACCATAACCATTATTTTCATGCACAAGAAAATTCCATTATAAACTTGGAGATCAAAGGATTCACCCAAGCCGAAATCAAATCGATCACGCCTTGACACTGGATTGATGGCAAAGCAGTATAATAAACGTGAGATAACGTAGGTGCATAATTTAGGTCACATCACGACCTGATATGGAGTAAACCATGACTAAGGACACACACGAACAGTGAAATATACTAAATTACATCTATTACCTTATATAATACCATCCAGACCCATAGTCAGGGAGGGGCAAAAGATTCGAAATTTTTAAGTCCCATACTTGATTAAAACAGTCAAGACGTTTGTTGCATCTAAATATGAACTTCATTTTAGATATATTAAAGAAATTCACGACTTATTACAATAAAACCCTGTAACGATTCTTAGTTATTTTTTCCGAACATGTAATACAGGATTCAACATGATAGTCTGTTACAGGGGTAGCCAACTTTACTATTTATAAGATTAACTTTGTATCTTATAAGTGTGTCGCGATCGACTAGCTGTCTTCGGCCTATTCAAAGGGGAAAGAAGGCATGTGAAATGCATACTACGTTTATACACTGTTTCAGTATCAGGTACATTCCAGTGAGCTTTAAGTCATATAAATGTTCAAAACTATTGTTATTTTTGAAATCACTTATTAAGTATTCGAGATATAGGCTCACGAATAAAATAAATTTCCATACAACTTTTGATAGTAGTATTCCGTACTTGCGTCACCTAAAATATTCGATTTTCCGACACTTTTTCCTTGATGGATTTTTGCTTACTTAAAATGCCATTTTTTTTTTTTTTTTTTT
>NW_027107476.1:824509-829984 GCF_000696795.3 Halyomorpha halys
CAATATGGGATCGCAGTGGCACTGTGGTAAGGCACGATGGTACTAACCTAGCCTCCAATACTGTAACACCCCTTATTCAGGACGCCTAAATGTGACACCGACAGGACGTCCACAAAGGTGGCTGACATATGTAAACACGCTTGGCTGACTACTAACTGACATAATAACCAACCTGACTCAAAATACCATATGACCGATTCAGATAGTTTCCAATTTCCAAAAATATTATTTCCTCAGCCCCTTCTTCAAATTCATTCTCAATGAAGTCAAAGAGGTGCCTTCACCCCATTTCCCAACACCGCTGACGTAAAACCAACGAACCCAGAAGGTTTAGAAAACATAAATCTCCCCAGTTATTTATGTTATAAAAATAAAATTTTAAATGTTTAATGAGGAGGTTTTTTAAATGTATTTATTGACATTTACAACTGTATATAAAATACAACCAGCAAATTTGAAGTAAGATCATGATGATATGATACAGCATGTAGAGAAACTACCCAGTAGTAGAGCTCTAAAAACATTTTGCAATATAAGGTCACGAGGCAATTTTCTTTTCTGGCGTCTCGGAGGATTGCCAGGAATGGAAGAGGAAGCAAGGTTAGAAACTAGTGGGTTTGGGCGTTTAGGGGGCTTATAATGGAAGGAACGATATCGGGTTCGGGCTAGATCGGTTACATCAGGAACATTTAGGTCTTTATTGATGGTTTTATTAGTAACAAAATAAGGAGCATTGAGGATTTTGGATTGTAAGGATTGGATACGAGAGGAATTTGAAGGTTTAGTGGAGCCCCAAAGCTTAACTCCGTATGTCTAGATGGGCCTTATTATTGTCATGTCGATCAGTCTTTTTTAAAGAGTTGGAAGTTTAGACCGTTTGTCTAGTAAGTGCTGTAATAATCGGAATATGTGTGCAGTTTCCTGTCTTTTCAGTCTTGTGTGAGGATTCCAGGTTAGTCGTTTGTCAAGGTGTAGTCCAAGATAACGAATCTGTTCTACCGGGGAAAGAGCCACATTATTACGTATACTGTAGGGCAGTCGGCGTATTTACGACGAAGAGTAAAGGTGATTTGATGGGATTTGTTGGGATTTATTTTTATACTCCAATTTCGAGGGTTGTGATATGGGATTGGAGAGTTTGGGATGCAATCAAAGGGTTATTATTAACTGTGAGCACACATGTGTCATCAGCATACGTAATGAGGAGGTAAACATAATAAATCGTAGAAATTTGATATTACGGGATTTATTTCAATTTTTGGCTGGATAATTTGAAAATAAATAGAATGACCCAAAATATTACATGATTACGGGTTTTATTACTGATGGTTATAATTTTTATAGGTTTATGCCAATCATTAGTTTTTTGATTGATTAAATATTCTATTAGTTATCGAAATCCAGGATGTTTTCTTCATTTTAGTTGGATGTTGTTCTCATCCTTACTGTAATGGGAGTTGGCCTAACAGTAAAGACGAACTTTTTTTACTATTAAACAGGACGAGTCAAATACTCCCGAGAAGGAGTTCCCAGATAATACACATGACTGAGAGTTATCCCGGGAATTTAAGTAATAGACCAATATAAAAAACGAAGGGTGTGCACCCTTTAGCTCCAAAAGAGAAAGAAAGACCTTGTTCTTTAGCTCTTCTATAGGATTCTTCAAGCATTCCTTAAGGATTGCACTAGTGTTATTGTTCTTATCTGTTAGATTCTTGAGCTTTAATCGCATTGTAATACTAATAAGATCAAATCTATTTTTTATGTATCAAATTAAGATAATAATTTGAAATTATTACTTGAAAATGAGAATAGTTATCATTTCAATTGAGATTAGTTTAAATATTCTCTTAAATGTTATGAGGGAAGCTATTTATATTAATTTGCCATCTATTTGGTGACTATCGATTTTACAATATAATAGTAAACAATTCCTCAATTTGTAGGCTTCCTTTTTCTAGCGTTTTGAGATTCATTTGAATTTATTTTTTCAGCTTCATATGCTTAATTTAATATCTGCAAATATCGATTTGTTGTATTGTTTGTATTAGGAAACTAAATTTTGATTTTTAAAGATAATAAGCAATTTAAATTTTCATATTTGGGGCTTTAAACGCTGGCAATATTTCGCGAGTAATGGAGGAAGGGGAAGCTACAGGATTGCACACATGAAAAGATACACACGTAATACTACAAGTACATATAATTTGCTTCTATTAATTTTGCAAGGTTTTCGAGTAATCACTAACGTTGAAAGATAGTTCGCGTGAAGTAATGGTTACTAAGCCAAAAAAGTTTGTGGACCACTAAGAAAAATATTCAACTATGCGCAACCTATCCACACTGCTTCAAGAAATTTAGTTTGATTAAAACAAAATTGTTAAAAAAAAAAAAAAAAAAAAAAAAATAGATTGATTAAACGCTAGGAAAAAAAAAGCGTTTTAAGATAGTATACTTACCTATTAAAACCTCTAAACTAAGACCCAAACATCAAAAAAGATGAACCATTAAATATATCTAATCATAATTGCTTACAAAATATATGTTACCGGATCCTGCGGCCCATCTTATTATCAACAAAAATGACAATAATTAAAACGGCAAATTAAATTATGACCTGGAATGTCAAACCAGATTTTTTAAGAAAATTTATTTTTATTAGATGCTCCTGCAAACCAAGATTTATATCCGACCAAATTATAAAGAGTATAAAATTCATTAGGCTCATTAATGAATTAGTCCGTACTCTCAAAGCTATTTTGTAGTTATGATCTTTTTTTATGATGTAATTTATAAAAAAAAATTTTTTCTTTATAAAAAAAATGTTAGATTGGTAATAACAATTCATAATTTATACCTTAATGATAGTTACTTGCTAATATTTCAATTTGATGAAATTCAATTAGTATTAATGAAACTGAATGCTTTCAATGTTTTGTTTTTTTAAGATAAATTGTTTAGTAGATTAAATTCAGTACAAATATTGAATATAATAGCCTTAATATTAGATATTAAATGTATATCTATTATTAATTTATATATACATTTTTTTCCGAATAATAACGTGATATGAAAAAAATTGATATATTTTCTGTCATTATCTTGTAGATATTTTGTTTAAATCGTTATTACCCAAATGAAATTAAAATGAGGCATTTAGTTGTTATAAGATATAAAAGTAACTTACAAACAATAATTATAATTCCAAATATAAATAATTATAAATTTTTGAGCTGCGATATTTGTGTTATTTTATAGTTAGATGATTACGATTCAGATATATAATTCTGCGTGAAATATAATACATTTTTTCACATTATAGTTGCCTGCAATAATTATATTATAACTATATAAAAAATACTAAATCTTGTTTTAATTCGTATAGCTGCCTTTTGCCTACTTTGAAATCCTTCCATATTCGTTGTGGATCATTTTTCTCTTATGTGATGTTTGGTTTGATATTGTTTGTGTTCAGGAATTTTTGTGATTTGCTTCTAGTCGTATTAATTTTTCTTACCTAATGTTCAACTTATTCGAATTGACACGCATTTTTTGGCAAATTTTCTATTTTTGTTTTATAATTCCATTCGATTTATTATGAAACTAATGTATCCGTGTACATGTCGAGATATAAATATTAAAAATTAGTAGGACTGTAATATGACCTCTAATATATAATTTCACACTCTCTCCATGTTTTATTAAAAATTATTTGTTTAATAAATTTACTAATCTCTCTAATACTCTGGATGAACATTTAATTTTTATATTTAGAGACATTTTTTTCATTGAAATAAAAGTTATCTATTCCATTGTAAAACATTGCTACCATCGTCAGGTATTCTTACAATAGCTTACAACTTATTCGATCTTTTAATTTCATTTCCATATTTAATTATAAATTTGCAATTGTATTGATGAATCAGAAATATTTATAGAAGTAATTATTTATTAAGTACTGGAATATTACAGATAAGTCTTAGAGAACTGGGTAACTTTATTTAATAATTCATTTGTGCAAGGTTATTTCATAAAATATTCTGTAATGCCCCTAGATAGTGCCACTAAACTGGAACATTTGAGTAAATACTTTAAAATGAAGTTGGTATAAAGATTTTTTAACTATCCGATGTTGTAGGTTTTGCTGTAATGATGATAGTACGAAGACAGTTTCTGTTTAGTCTAAAAAGAAATGTGCCTTAGTAATTTACAAATCAACATTCAGAATAATTATTTATGCTAATATATACACCTCTGTGAACTAGGTTTCTCTGTGTATATTGTTTTTCAAATATTTCCAGGTAGCTAGCTCACTTAAAATACTCAGAAATGTGGTTTTCCACTGCCTAGGTAAAAAATTTGCACAAAAACATTCCGTTAGAATAGTATACTAAACTACCCCGGGTCGGTTGTTGCTTTAACCAACTTCTGTAAACCATTAGTAAA
This sequence comes from Halyomorpha halys, assembly GCF_000696795.3. Classification (NCBI taxonomy): domain Eukaryota; kingdom Metazoa; phylum Arthropoda; class Insecta; order Hemiptera; family Pentatomidae; genus Halyomorpha; species Halyomorpha halys. Next base: position 828,956 of record NW_027107476.1, read on the forward strand.
GAAATTTGTTTGCTTTCTTCCTGTGACTGAAACAAATTTACGCTTTAGTATTTACGACATTGTGAAATTAATAAAAATTATTGAAAATTTTACTTTGTCAATACTGAAGCGTAGTTTAGTTTAGGCATATGTCGATAGCAAAAAACCTATTTTCACACTATTGTCACTTTTATCCCTCGGCTTGTCATCCATAGACTTGATTGAAGAATTAGACTACTGAATTATAAATAATATATACGATTATGATTATTTTTAATCAGATCATTATAAGAATATATCATATCTATATATAATATATCATGGAAGCCAGCAATTGGCTTTTTTATTTTAGAGTTAAAAGATATCAAAGGCTTTCGGCTTCAAGGGCGTGTCCAATGTAGATTATATTTGTGTATAAGGCCTTATGTCATCAACCCCTCGATTTTTATATTTTTGGAACGTGCTAAATTAAACTAAAAACGTTTGCCTTGATTTTTTTCTGAGCAATTTATATAAAGATTAAGTATCAAGCAATCAATGCTTTTTCGAAATGATACTAAAACGTAAAACATTGTCATAATTTTATTAATTAATTTTTTAATGACAGATAAAAATTATTACTCAAGTTAGTATCAATCGTATTGTTTAACCTCGATTTGTTTTGGTGTTGGTAAAAGAAGGAAATTATAAAAAAATGTAATTATTTGGAAAGGGAATTGAGTTCTTTGTCCCCGAAAACACAAAAGAAGTCAAGCCTGTTATGAAGTACTCTCGGAGCTTCAACTTTTCCACTTCTGAAGATCAGAAGAAAAGCACATGATCTCTGGACACTAAAAGGCTTTCTTTACATTCGACTATAGGCTGGGCTGTTATCTGTTTTCTCAGAAAAAGAACTCAAAAGCTTTAGCGATTCCACTTTTCCTGGTTTTATAGTTTGTCACTTTTGTGATTATTCAGAGCATCGTAGGATCATCATTTTGTTTGCTATAAATGTCGATGATATTTAATATAATATATAATAACTTTAATTAAATAAAAGCTGCATTAAAT
>NW_027107476.1:834309-837808 GCF_000696795.3 Halyomorpha halys
GAGCCCCAAAGCTCAACTCCGTATGTCCAGATAGGTCTTATAATAGTCATGTATTTATGAACCTTTTTTTGATGTAATCCTCTATTGCCTCAATTTGTAATTCCTGATGCAATTAGCTAGAATTTAAACATAAATTATTTCTCCTATTCCTCAACTATCAATCTTCAAATGTATCAAGATATTACAATCTGCAAATCGAAAATAAATAATACTGCTAACTGATTTACACTCATATTATATGGAAAGGATAAAGATAAAGTAGTAGTATTAAAAAAATAAATGTAACGAAGCTTAAAATAAAATAAACTTCAAAAACTTCCAATAATATTTTCATTAATATTTTCATTTTTTGTCTGGAAGTTCCACAATCCTGCTTTACACACTGCAGAAAAATTCATGAAGGAAAAGTAGACCACTGCTGTAAAGTCTTGGTTCGGTTGCCATAAACTAGGACGAAACGCTCCATTCTTAGCATAACACTTTGATATTATTACTATATTAATTTCAATTATTTATACGTTATTTGTCGTACAGAATTGAATAGTAAAGAAGATTTGGGGGAAGGAGTAGTAAAAAAGAAGCTATAGAGAAACGGTCATCTACAGGGACGATAGTTTTATCCGTTTTGGGGATGTTTCGGTCAATAAGGAGAGAATAAAAAAAAATTAAATAACAGAATTATGATATAAACTGAATACTTCGAAAGCTCGAAAAAAATCAATAATACGATTTTTATATCATTTAAATATTATAATGCATTTATTAAATAAATTATATATTTTAAAACGATTAAAATATACATAGAAAATTGCACAAGGAACTGTAATTAAGGGTGCCTTAGTTGACCAACATTGATGACTGTTAGTGCCAGCAGGAGTTGAGTTGTTAACTTGGCAACCTCGCAACTGCAGCGGCGCTAGTCCGAATCCGGCCTAATTAACTTCTATTTCATGGCGGCCCCATTGAATGAAAACGATCCTTCCCCTTCTCTACCATGATTAACCTTACTTTCTTCTTGTGAACGAATATGATTTTATAAAGTGTTTTTCTACAAAATCTCGTATTGCCACAAAAATCCAAAGTTCTCCACTGTAACTGCAGATATTCCAACTTTTGTCACCATTTTCGGGATCAAACGTTTCATTTGGCGATCGGAGCAGCCAAAGCAAAGGGATCAGGTCAAAATGAATAATTTAGGAAATACTAGGTAGAATCTAACGCAAACAATTTTCAGGATCTCGGGGATTTAATAAAAGTTCCTTCATTTCATCAGAATTCCAACGGTATATCCAACTTTGCGAAGCTAGTTTAATTTCGAAGAGATATTGAGATAGGGAGGAAAAAAAAAAATTATACATCTATGAAATTACCTAGTATTATTTTTGTTCTAGTTTTTTTTTCTTCGACCAAATGTGTATAAAGTGGATTACTAGAAAGACAGTGTTATGAATTTGGAATGGTTTTTATTCTTTGTACAAAAATTTTACTTCATATTTATCTTAATTTATTATTTATACATATCATAATTGTATTTTTTCCTTTATTATTATGTTTTAATTTTGTGAGTAATAATGTTTTCATTTAAATTTTTATTTTGTATAGATTATATTTGTATTTGTATTTTTTCTTTTATTATAACTGCTACAATCTATTTTTTTTATATTTTCCAAATAAATACGGATGTACATATTTTTAACCGAATCCATTTTAATGAATTATTATTATTATTGTTAATTAATCTGTATTTTATTGTATTTTTTCTTTTATTATTACTGCTACAATCTATTTTTTTTATATTTTCCAAATAAATACGGATGTACATATTTTTAACCGAATCCATTTTTGTGTAGTTACAATTGATGCCCGAGGCTTATGTGCTCACTCATTCGTAATTCCTTACAGCTGGTATCATTAGTCAAACTTATTTATTAATTTTCAAATAAGGTGAAGATTTCTATTTGACTTTTATTTTATTTTTAATTCATGTTTACATGACTGGCCGTTCCACTTTCGGCAGGACATTCACATTTTTAGGCAATGTGCCCCCGTGTCCACAGGATTTGTCGTCGTGGGACGAGTCAAAATTCCTATTTGTCTTTCCTTTTTAACTTCCATTTCTCTAATGTGAGGGGGGGATCAACTATAGATCCTAGTAAAACGTCTAGGTAACAGTAATCTCAAGTTGAAACGGCTTATGGCTTATACAAATTTCCTACTTTGATATGTACGCTTTTTTTAACGCTTTTTCATTCAGTTATCATCCTGTGTTATTGCTGTATAGAGCTATTCTGTATAGACCTAGTTTGAAAGACTATTAACGCTCAATTTCTTTCTAAATAAGCTTGTAATCTCACATGAAGATGCAATAAAGCTGCATCCAGCAAACTGGAAAATCCTGAAGCCTGCAAGGCAGGCAGGCGTGGAAAAGGCTGGTTCGAGTGGTCTAATATCTACAATATCTGTAAAGCGAAACACACACACAAAAAAAGTTATCTTCTATAATTACAACTCGAATTTTATAAAATACTGTTTCACCAACTCTATCGTGATTATATATTAGTAAAAAAAAATAGCTGTCAATCTGCTTAATTCCAGTCATCATGATAATAAATATAAAGAAATTCCTCTAAAGCCAAATTTGAAAACCAAATTCAATTTATTCAAAGAAGAAGTTGTTAATTTGGAGAATAAAGCTTTATTTATTTGGGTCATGGATAAAAGAATAAGGTTCCACTGTCAAAAATCACACTTTTAGAATTCGCTTTTTTTTTATTAATTTACCAGAAGCATTTTAGCAAAAAATTATGACGAAAAATAATTTTGCCCTTCGCAGGATTTCTTGTTCTATGGGGGGGTGTCTCGTCAGTAATATATCAATGAAGAAATATATTCACTATAAAGTGTATATTCCTCCTGGTAAATCCAATATTACTGTTCATTTTTGTAATACTGCCTAAATAGTACAAATGATAGCTAATAAATAATAGTTAGTATAAATAATAAATAGTAAATATTAATTTTAGTTCATGTAAATTGTATTAAATAATGCAGTTCATGTAAATAGTAATTCATGATTGTAAATATTAATTAAGCCTCTAATGAACTGCTTGGGTATTTATCGTATAAAATAAATTAATAAATTCGATATTATCTTAAGAAGAATATTTTTGAGCGTAATTATTGTTGACAGGAACGTTTTAGTTTTACTCTGTCGTGGGTCTATCGCAATATCTCAGTAACATATCTCAACAAAATATGTATTGTTTTGGATATAAGAAAGTAGATGTTCTTTGAAAGTATTTTGAAATTTTAATCGCCATTGAAAAGTATTGTTTTCGTTTCTTTTTTCATATTTGTAGATTGAACGTTTTCATAAAAATATGTTTATAATTATAAATATAGGGTGTTTTTTTAAGCCCGATAGAACTTGAAATTGTAAAAAATAACACAAAAAATTAAATTGTAATCAAAATTTTTTTTTTATTCGAAAGATCAATAC
>NW_027107476.1:838893-858190 GCF_000696795.3 Halyomorpha halys
TGTCACGTATTGATCTTTCGAATAAAAAAAAAATTTTGATTACAATTTAATTTTTTGTGTTATTTTTTACAATTTCAAGTTCTATCGGGCTTACAAAAAGACCCTGTATATTTAAGAAATTAAATGTTTCTTGGTTTACCTGCTGCATTTTTGCTTAACTTTATTGCTCAACTCAATTGGATTAAATTTATCTATAAGCTAATTGGAACTGTAAACTGATGAAACAGTTAGTAAATAATTTTTTATGACATTGTATTTAATAATGAATTTATGTTTTGTTTATTTTAAATATAGCTTAGTTGTATCGTGTTTTGATCTAAACAATGTGTACTTTGCTTTTGCTATTAGGGCACAGTTTTATGGTACGCTTTTATAATTATTTCTCTGCGGGATCTAAGAATAAGTTATTCATTCCTCACTGTCATCAATTATATTATCTATCATTTTCATTTTAATATGTATGTTCTCATCTTAACTCGATGAAGAATTTCATTAAAGTTTAAGAATTAACCAATTCACTAGTTCTAATAATGTGTGTATAAAGAATTATTTTTATAAAATTTGATGCAATTATTTTAATTGATTATTTTGTGCATTACAAATACCCATAATTTATTTTATATTTCAATTACTTAATAATAATTTCTCAGAATTTAGAACTGACAACAATTATTTTTTTGAAAAAGGTCTTCGAAAATTATAGAAAAATATACTCTGCATCAAAAAAAAATTTTAGAAATATAAAAATATAACAGTTTACTAAAATTTATATTCTGCTTATAACTACTGTGATATGAAAAGATTTATCAGACTCGCCAAACTGCGCATGCACGCGTCATTTTAACTCGTGCAAGAACAAACCTTTTTTTTAATCGTTATTTTTTCATTGTTTTTTTTTTTTTTTTGCTTTTGATAGATTTATTTATTGATAGATATTACAATCTGCCACACAGTTGTGGGCAATAGGTAATAGTTATGAATGATCTCATACATATTTAAATAAATAAAAAAAAAAAATATATAAAATAAAAAAAAATAAAATAAAAAACTATCTTAAAACATGAATGAGGAGAAGATGGTTGGGGGTGCACCCCCAACCATCTTCTCCTCATTTATCATCCACGGCCAACTATCTCCCATAATTATGTATCTTAAAACATATTAAAACAAAGTAATAGGCAAGATGAACATAATCAAACTATCTGTATGAAAATAAATAAATAAATAAAATAACATAATGATAAAATAATATATACAATATTTACACAATCGACCTGAGGATTCCTGAGCCCACTCTATCCCCCACGTGTGAGGGGTAGAGCAGAGCTCAAGAGATCCCAGCGCATCCCTCTCGCCGCATCACTGGTAATGAGCCCGTGGAGCCATTGCTTTCTAAGGCTTTATTTGTTCAATATTTCTTTTTTTCAAAAATCTTTTCAACGGGTTTATAGGAAGTCTATATTCCTAATGTTATTACTGGAAACGTATTTTCAACCTGAAACAAATATCTGTCCTTTTATCACCCTGATGTAGTTATTAAATCCTTTTGTAGTTTTTATTCATCTATTTTCACTACTCGTAAAAACGTAATATGGTTAATTATATCAAACAAACGAAATTAAACTATTTCATTAAAGACATAAGATCATTTAATTGTTCATTAAAATACTGAATTTAATCAAAGTTGCTTGAGCCATTTTGAGGAAATTGAAAAAAAAAAAAATGAAAAATCAATGCAATTATTTTAAGTGGTCCATGTTATCGAAACAATTTGCAATATTGCAGGGATGTACCCGTTTTATATAATGTCAGTTTTGAACGACTTTTTATTTTTGAGCTAGGGAATTACACACACGTACAAACAAAATATATATTAGTTTCTGTTCGAAATCGACATGGAAAATCAAAAATGGAAAACATTTTTGCCTTATAAAAAACTTCTGTAGTACGAAGCAAATTTTAATATTCGAAGCTAAATTTAATATTCATTAGTTTGGCCTGGAAGCAACGTTTTGGGATTCATACAACTCAGTTGAAAAAGGTTCAAAATTTTCGGGGTGTTTTTATGTAGTAACGCGAGGTCACGTTTAGTGGTCGTGAAAACCTAGTATTATACTACTATGTAGCATCAACGCAATCAAAATGCTCTCTAACATTCCCACTTTTCCATCAACTATACTTATTTTACTGATTTAATTAGATGTATGACATATTTAAAAATCTAAATTTATTGACCTGTAAAATTTGATAAGTATATAAAGATTATTAAAATTAAAGAATTTGTAAGATTTACTTAAATTATAAAAATATGGGATAGTTAAAGAACCTATATCTGATACAGGTAACCTGGTGTATTCAAGACAATCTAGTAACAGTTCAAAGAAATAAAACTAAATTGGAAAAAATATTGCATTTAATTTTTGAGAAAATAATTAGGACCTGATGGGGGAGCGCGATTTGGCTGAGTCCCAGAAGGATATGGGTTCGATTCCCATCATGTGTCAGTCAATATTTATTTCGCGGCTGCCCCTAGGACGAATTTTGCATTCCCACTCTGGGGCTGTATAGGTCCTCAATGTAGCATTTGAGCCCAAAAAAACAAAAAAACTTATGTATATAAATGTAATATTTATTTACTCGGAAGGCATTAGAAATTTTACGATGTTTTCCAAAAAAAAAAAATCCATTTTTCAATACTTTCTCATTGTCACTCCAAGGTCCTGTCTGAATCTAAATATAGAAACTTGCTCATGTTTACGGTCACTGGCTCGCTACAATATATGCAGTCGTATTTTCTGCCTTATCCTCCCAATTATTTACGGCAGGCTTACTTTTTGGCAATGATACAGTAGGTCGCGCTTTTCAACATCTCTAACAAACCGGTTCCTTGACACTCGGGCTGTATCTTATTTATTTCTGAACGTGTTTATTGATTCATTTTATAGGCTCGGTCTTGTAACGTTGAACTGTCGTTCCGTTTTTTTATTTATTTATGATGACGTACAAGTTTACATGACAGTTGTCCTTTAACAGTTGTGGTATTGCGAAAGTCAAATAACGTGTATTATGTTTACTGATATACTGATTTTTCCTGCTATCTAGCGAAAAATTACTTATGCTTTATAATTCATATAAAAGAACAACAGTTATATCATTTAATTAATTTTCTATTCTACCCTCTCCGTTGTAGCATCCAGACATTCTGTGTATATAATCCTTAGTTCCATTCCAAGATGCTCTCAGCTGTCATCCACTCAAGACACATCTTCTGCACTACTGACCTGCAAACTTTAGAAGTCTCTCTCAGTTGGAAATGCTATCTTGTGGATACAACTCTGGCTAACGGCGGATATATACATCAAAATATTTCAGTAATGTGGTTTCCGAAAACGCTTAAAACGAAATTTTACTTTTACAACGAATCACTGATTAATGGACAGGCTTTAATCAGTGGTTTATATAAATCTAATGATTTGACCTCTTCCTGATTTTTTTTTGGAAAATTGAGCTCTCTAAATATACTATTTGATTTTGAATAATATTTTAGTTCGAATTTGGTTAACAAATCTTAAATTCCTCTTAATTTATTTAGTTTAAGGAGGGTGAGATCTTCTTATCTTTTACTACGACGACGTCCCTGATCGAATCAAATAGTTCAAATCATATTTTTGAGGGCGTGAAAACCGAGTGTGTTAAGGAGTCCCCTTAGCAACCCCGAGTTTGCTGCGGCGTCAGTTTGAATCCGGCATGGACGGGTTTAAATTTATATTACAGCAGTCCCACGGAATTTAAACTTAAACTTCCCACTCTGGTTATAATAGGTTGGTAATCAATAGATGAAACATCCCATATATCACAAATATTGAGGTAGTGGGTCTTTTTTTGACTTTTCATTGTCAATAAGAAACCTTAATGATCGCTCAAAAATAATACTTGAACCTTCCCTCAAAATTCAAGGTGTGTGATAAAGACCGGAAATTGATGCATCATTGATCTAATATTTACCTTTCGAATGATGTCAATTAACTAGTAAGCTCTCTGTACAAATACTTATTATTTAAACATATGCTTCTCTTAAAAATAATATATTGTTAAAACCGGCAACGAAGTAGTTTGATTTTTTATTTTATTTTATCATCTATTGATGACCTAAATGAGATGTGTTTAATTATAAAAACAAATTCCGATTGAAGAACGCTGTACCTCAATGCGTATGACAGACAAGTGAGGCTTCTTTTTACAATACTATTTGATATAAACTGAGAGCAAAGCTGTTAAGAATTATCAGTTTTTTAAATTCAGGAACCTAAAACGTCCTTTAAGTACCAAGGTAATACTTTCTTCTTAGCTATCCTCAGCTTTCTTTTATTTTGAAAGTTTTTACCTGCCTTAACCCTTTTTAATTTAGATGGCAGGCATTCATCAGAGAATCAGCAATATAAATACTGAAATATTTTCATAACTTAGCTCTGTTTAAATGGATTCTTTGCTGAAGTCTTTCGGTTGAACTTAATTCAAGTTTCCAACCCTGTCTTGCCGTTCAATTATACCTCTATTGTTGATCTTCCAGAAGATTTCTATCCAAATATTTAATTTACTCGGGTTTAAATATCGTTATAGTTGTGATTTCAATGTATTATTGACTTTATTTAACAAATAAAAAACTATATCAGTTATTACTTTCACTTAGCCGTGAATGGAATATGTAGTAGGGTGAGTATTGTGAGCGTGCAAAATTTTAGAATTCGTATTTTCGATGGAAATATACGCTTTGAAGTCCCCTGAGGTAGGTTCGGTTTATCAGTCAAGTATATCCTCAAATATTGTTTGAAATTTTCTCTTTTCAGGATAGTAAGTAAAAGTTGTATATTGCTCGCACTGTACAAGTTTACATTTATTTAGCTAGTTTTCAACACTAGGTGTAGGTGTAGGATCAGATTGTATCCAATAAATATTTGCCAATAAACCAGAACAATTTTTTAAATTGTTTTTCGAAAATTAGGTCTCTGTGCCTTATGGGGCTTTCCGTTGAATTCTGGCTTACACACCTGCTGCTAGGCGAATAAATATACAAACCAAGTTTATATCGAAAGTAGATTCGCTGACGGAAGAGTGGTGCCTTGGATAGTTCCCTTCAACTCAAGACCTGATTCCTCGCCGGACTGCAAAATATTACATAACATTAACCTCACTAGTCTCCAAACAGAATACTCCACCGAACGAGCATATGTCCATTGCGTCGGAAAATATTCACACCCGTTGTCTGGGAGAAGAATCACTGGATGTGTACACCGACGGGTAAGCCATTTAAGCAAGACGAAACGGAGGAGTGGATGTGTACTCGTTGAAATGCATAGCTGCACCTGTTTACCTTGCCAGCAACTTTGATGGTGAAATTCATGCTGTTGCTATTAGATGAAAACTGCGCAAAATCTGTTATTCTTGTTGACTCAATCCATTGTCAGCCTATGCTGTCATGCTAAGATCCCATGATGTTTTTGGATGGAAGAAGATTTTTAAAGAGGCTTCATATGAATGAAGCAACCGTGGCGCTACAGTGGATCCCTACATACATAGGATTCTGAGGGAAGGAACAGGCCGACGCTCTACTTAAAGAAGGATCCCAGGTGTTAATGCCTTGCGGGCCGACTAGTGACTAGTCCTAGCGATCGTATACGATCTGATCTTTCTCGACACAAGTCGGTCAGCGCTTCTTATCTTCGTTGCCCATTATGTTTCGCATCAGACATGGCATCCAGGCATTTATATGACGGTCCTCGCCCCGAGGGCATAATAGAAAATTCCAAAGAAGACGAGACCAAATAGTCGAAATATACAACACTATATCGGGTAGCCAGAAGAACCTACGGCGTAGCAAAAAAAGGGTTTTTCGAATCACTGATTCTTGCCAGTGATCTGAAAATGCCTTAAAAAATTAAATTGCTTATGCTATATGAAATTTGTGACATTTTTATAGTTCACATTCACATGAAAGTAAATGGAAAACTCAAACGTAAAACACTAATTTTTTTTGAACTAGTGTTTATTTAAAATTGTTACAAAAATATCGTTATGCAAAATGACCCTCACATTAAATGTGTATTAGAATGAAACAATGTTTTTATAGAGTAATAAATGTTTATCATCAGTTTTTTCTCTCCTTTATTTCTTTGTTGAACCAACATTATAGGATACTTTCCTTTGGATCCTTCGCGGAGATTGACGGGTCGTATTTGGGAAGTGATCCACGTAGAGTAAATACGGATATTGTGGAATGTCGGAGCTGTATCGCGGAGTAAGGGGTAGGGGTGGAACATGTTCCCAGAAGAGATGGGAAAACTGATAACGCTGGGGGGAGCCAAGTTTGGGATTGCTCGTGAATGCCTTCATCGTTTGTACTTTCCATAAGAATGAAATTTTTGAGTTATTTGTTTCAAAATATAAAGGTTGAAATCACATCTATTATATCTATTCAAGATATTGATTCGGTTTTTAACCAATTAAGAATAAAGTTCGAAGAGATGATATACTTTTTAAGCGCTCAATAATAATCAAATCCTATATTCCAGGACAAATCCTTTCATAATAATAATACAGAAAATAAAAATTGGGCTTTTTTTGTCCGAGATCGGAAAACGAAAAATCAACAAATATTAATATTTAGTGTAATAAATCAATAATAATAAAATCAACAGTATTCAACCAAAATATAACTTCTTATTATTAATTGAAAAAATTATAATTGACAATTGAGAGCGAATAATGTTAAATAGTAATGTAAAAGTCTCTTTAAATTAGCTTCTAGTGGGTTTATGTCTCATCTTAGTATTTTGGGATCTTTATTCCAAGTTCCAGGACATTTTCTCGACTTGACTTTTGTATCGACTGACAGCTTCTGAAGATGTTCTTATATCCATGTGACTTATTTTAGGAATAATATAGGATGTTGTAACCACTAGTTTTACAATGTTTATAAATAGGGGGATTGAAATATCCGGATCGGAAAGAAGAGTTTTTGTGTTCTTGAAACTTAATAGTTAAATAAATTTGAATAAAGCGTTTTTTTTTTTTTTTTCAAAAATAAGGTAGTTGGTGATGGATCAATGGTCGCTGAAAGTGAAAGTGATTGAGTAAAAATTGGAGAAGAGCAAGCTTAAACTTCATCCTTAAACGGTTCAAAATTGCTTTTAAATTATACGCCCTGAAGTGTAATAAAGGCTCCACACCGGTGGCAAACTTGTTTATCCAACTTGGCAAATGCTTATAAATATGAGTTTAAAGGATTAGTAAAGATATGTAATCTCCACACACATGAAAAACCAATACACACACTGGCCAATATTAATTTTTTTTTTTCGCACCCCCCGACAAACTTCTTCAAGCATTAATCTACGGTCAACTATCTATACCTCATTAAAATATTAATATTATTGAATATTTAAAAATTCAATGTATAACAATTTCATTCCATGTTTTGAGTTCTTACATTAAGTGAGCTGTGTCTTTTAACGTTAAAAGTGAATGCCATAACACAATATTGTACTCCTGATTAATTACACTTATATAATGAAGCATCTGATTCATTCTTCAGTATTACATACAGTTTTATAAGTTTTTTTCTTTAGAAAACCAATATTGAATTTATTGAAGGATAAAAGATTGTGAAATTAAAAAGGAGTACTTGATGCTACATCCATCAAAAACTTGACTTTTATAAAGTATATCAGTATTTCCATTTTACTAACTTACTGCTAGTGAAATTTAATGTCCCATCTGAAAGGTTTCTCTTAGTATGGGTTTAATATTATAACCTGATATAACATTATTCTAACGTTTATAAAGACTTGTATATAGCTGGTTTATAAAATATAACGGCACTTTTCAGTTGTTTTTGTTATCACTGCTTGAACTATATAAATCGGACTTAAAAATGTTTCTGGATCAGTATTAACTAAAGAAAAAAGATATTATCTTCTTTCTTAGCTCAACAGGAGCAATTGCCCCTGGCTTTTTCTACTTAGGTCATTTATCTTCACCACTTATATGCATTATATTTAATTTCATCTACTCAATTTTTTGGAGTACGCTACCTTACCGGAAGCCTCTACTTCTCTTTCCATCTGTTGTGTTCTCATAAAATCTCTTGGGCATCTTTTTTTCTTTCCTCTTTGGGTGGCCAAACTATTTCAGTCTCTAAATTCTGATGCTGACCGAGATATTCAGATCTTTTTTTTTATTATACAAATCCCATTTTTTTCTACACTATAATATTTATGAATATATGAATGGATATGGAAGTAGCAATATGAATGTACCTCATACTCTTCTTTAAAACCGATATAGTAGATCATTATCTTTATTATCAAATTATTAGTTTTGTATCCACAACTTTGTGGTATACTCCTCAGAATATTGGACATGTTCATTCAGGTGTATGGCTATTGTGGGGTCTCAATACTGGAATATATTCACTACTTTAAAGGTGTGATTTCCGATTATGTTATGTCTTTAGGGATCCTGGCATTCAAAGATTGTTTAACAGTAGTACATTTTGTCTTATCACCTTGGTAGGTATTCTCATATCATCTATTTCCTTGTATCGTTCAATCCGCAATACATTATCGTACGCTGACTTAAAGTCGATTAATATCTTTCAGTTTTCTCACATTTCAATCTTAATGAGAAGATTTTATCTTCTGTGGATCTATTACCGACATTCATCGACCCCTTTTCTACAAACGGTAGTATTCTGTTATAGAGTGGAGTGGAGAAAACCTTATAGATTGTACTAAGCAACGATGTTCCTCAGTAGTTATAGGTAGGTTTGGCTCAAGGCCTTTAGTCAAATCCTTAGGGACTTTTTCCTCTTTCTAGGTTCCCATCAGTAGGTCAAAAGATTGGAATTTCTTAGTTAATTCAGTACCACCAACCATTCGCTTTTAAGAGCCCAGTTGTTATTCCATCCAATCCAGGAGATTTGTTATTTTTCATATCTTCCATGATCATTTTGATGGTCCATTATTTTCCACTCCGTGGTCAGGTAAGTTTAGAAATTCTGTTGTGGTTGATTTATTCAGAATTCAGTTAAGGCAGGAATATCCTTTACGCCTAGCTTGAACATCCTCCTTGAGCATTTGAATTCTTCCTTCCTTATGCTGCTCCCCTGAATCCTATTGCATTTCCTGACCCTTTTTATTACTGACTTGTAAACTTTACGGGCTTGATTATTCGTTCTCGTATTTTCCATTGTCTGACTTCTCTCACGGCTTCACTTTTCTTTCTTCTTTTTTTTTTTCCTTTTTTTTCAGCGGGTCTTTGTGGTTTTTATCAGAGTTTCCTCGATATGCGACCATCTGCTATCTATGGCCTTGTTTTTCTCAGTCTCCACCGAAATTTCCGTTATTCATCGGTTCTATTCGGGAATAACTTACTTCCTATCTGCACCTTGAAGTATTCCAGATTCCGTAATGTAATTTGGTTATTGTTTGCCTTTGTTGTACTTTAAATGCTCTGTTTTGACTTTATTATCATTAAGCATCCGATTTGATGTCAGAACCAGTTTGTTATGAGTATGTTGTCAATTTTATTTGTTGTAATACCATCTGGTGATTTCCAGATGCATGGAAATTCTTTGTGGAGGAACGCAGTGATCATACTTTTAGTGGCTTGGTGGTAGCAGCATAACTAAGTAATTTTGTCATTGTTTCGGTCATGAGTTCTGCTCCTTTGCCAATTGGTGTGTTAAAACTCCTAACAGAATATTTATATCATATTAAGACATCTATCTTATTATATTTCTACTTGTTCGTAGAAAACATCTTTTCATACTCTTCATTGTACATTTTGTGAGTAAAAAAAAAATTGTTTATCTATTTGTTTAGAAATATTTTATCTATTATTGCGAATATCATTAATGTAGATTTTTTTTTAATTTAGTATACCCACTTTCACTTTATATAAATATATTTATAATTTATATTTGATTATATGAATATAAATATTGATATACATTATATTATATTTGTAGTATATTTGATTCTTATACGTGAGAGATAAAATTAATTTTCTTAAGTTATTTGATGTTCAAGCTTGGTCATGACTCTAGCGATAAAATAAACTCATATTTTATACAGCTTCAAGTTTTGAAAATAAATTATACATATCGAAATTTTATAGAGTTGATATTTCTTGATAATCGTATTTTCAAAACGTTTTGGAATAATGATATTAAGAAATGAAAGCAAAAGGTGAATTCTATCTGGTCCTGTATCTAGATCTGTATGAGGTAGATTTGATTAATAATTCTTCAGGATTTATATTCCCCTAGGAAAAGTTATTTCCATTAAATGAAAATGGGTCTGGAACCGCTGTCGATGGGAAATCTTTATAGACGTATTGGGAATCAATTCTATCCCACTGGAGATTTATTATCTAATAGGTGTCCCTGCTTCCTCCTAGTCATTATGATCTTTGATGAAGTTTTTTAATTATGAATGTATTGATCTGATATTATGGGAAGATGGTCGGGGGTGTGGTCGGTGATAAGTTCAGATAAGTAAGACATATTTTATTGACACCAACTTTTCATCCGAAATTTCAATGCTTCCAGGGAGTATATTGCAAGACGCTATGCAGGAGTAGTCATTTATGTGACCATGTACATAAATTATTTGAAGAGACCAACAGACTATACTTTTTAATGGCAGAAGTGTTAAGAAATAATATAATATAAACAAAATATTTTATTATTTTTATTGTATATAAAATATGTGGGTGTTGAAAAACAATAGTAACACAAAGCAAACGAGCGTGGAGATTTAAAATCAAAACGTACAATTTTTATTATCTTATTTTTTAAATATATTTAAATATACTAATATTATGAATATTGATATGTTTAAACGGAAGTTGCATATTATACTAAAAGTGGGATAAACAGTGCAAGATTGGAGAGAGAACTAAACAAACCTTCCTTCTTAGAAGTTATCAACCTGTATTTTTCTTTTTTTGGTTCTATAATAGATTTTTAAAATTATATGTTTGGTTTAAATAAATGTTTTTCTCTTTAAAAGTTTTGATTTTTCTTAACTGATACGTACTCTTAAATTAAAATTTATTACAATAAAATACTTTTTTTACAAACAAATAAAATATCAATCTTCAAATTTTAATAAATTTTCTAAAAAAAGAAATCTAAATATAAGTAAATCTAGGTTGACTGTGATGTTGTTCATAATTATAAATAAAAAAAGAATCTATCTAAAATTGCATTATGTTGCATTAAATCTTAATTTTTATTTATGTTATCTTAGTTATAATAGTAATTATTATTTATGTTATCTTAATAATACTTATTATTTTTATTTATCATATTAATTTTGATTTATGTTATTTTATTTAGTTAGAAATATAAATGATACAGCAATCTATAAGTAATTTTTTTTTTAATGTTGATTGATAAATAAAATATACGAAAGAATATAAGTTATACCCCTATCCCTACTAATTATTAGAAACGGTAAGCTAAACTATTTTATAATATAATGAATTTAAAATTACCTTTTCATTTAGTGGTCGGTTTAGAAGGATGTCCATGAAATTAAAGAAAATTTTTATTTATTTTTAGTAATTATATGTTATTTTATCAATTAATTATTTTGTTATTTAATGGCTTCTAATTATTCATAAAGTGGCAAAACTTTACAATTTTCCATTTTTTTTTTAAATATTATATAATTAATTTTGTAATAAGAAATAATAAAAGAGAGTCTGCTATTTGATTGTAATAAATGCATGTGATGCGTGCGTTTATTTCCCTTAATGGAAACTGGGCCATTTAAAAATCCCTGATTCGTTATTCATTCCGCGTTCCCACTTCTTTTCATCTCTGTATAATTCCGTAGCAATATTTTTTTATTTTTTCTCCTTCGGGCACTGAAGGTGAATTTTTAGGTAGCGATGGGAACAAGTATTATTTCACAACTTTAATTAATATTGTAATGTTATTTACCGAAAAATTCAGAATTGTTAACATGTACTACCATGAACCGATTTCTTGTTTAACAATGGATTTTATTAAGGGACTGTACTGGATTGGTACTATTTTTTTTTTTTTTTTACAAAAAGGACTGCTGTTTTAATTGATAATGATTTAAATTTTCCCTACAAATTTTCAAATCAAATTTTCAAATCAAATGATAATGGGAATTCAAAATTAAGGAACCATTGTGGTGACAGGAAATTTCAAAATTGTTTAACTCTAACCTCTTGGGTAGTTTCCATGACTGCTAAATTCGGTGAATTGGAGGTATGATTTTTTAAATTATAGATGGTGAATTTATTTTTATAACTTACTATATCACTTTTTCTCCGACAAAAAATAGTTTGGTCATCAACATTTTTGAATGGTAACTGCCAACAAATGAAATTTTTTTTGTAACACTTCACAATACGTATGCGGCGAGTTTATTTTCATTTTTTTTTCTTCTTTTTTAAATATTTAAACTGTGACAAGAGATGGACTTACAATTTTCTAATGGAAATTCATGATTTAAATGAATACATCCGATGAATAGAAATTTTTGTCAATTCCCTATTTTGACGTTTCAAAATGTGACTAAACATAATTAATTATATTAGTGTTTATCTAATAAATGAAAGTTGATTCCTATAAATTTTATATGATAGTATTTTTTTGTCTAGTTTTATAAACATCTATTCACGTTTAATTGGTAGTAGCTGTCTTATGTAGATTGTTCTATTTCCTTTTTTTTTTTAATTTAAAATTTCTTTATAGCAAAGATAATGGCATTTTAAAGTAAAATAAACTATACTTTCTTTGTACTACAATTGAATTGTTTATTTTAGAAAGGTTAGAAATTCAAAATTATGTTTTTTTCGTGAAATGAATCTTCTGAAGGTTGATTTGATGTTAGAATTTTAAGAACATTAACGCAGAACAATTTTTAAGAATATAAATTGTAATGTTGATAGTTTAAATTGTGTTGTGAAAAATTTGTTTTTCTTAATCACTCACATTTTTTGGGGTGCGATTTAATTACTAAATAATTAATAATTTAATTATTAAACTAACGATTTAATTACTTACGTTGAATTCAACATTAGCTTTTTGGCTCTAGTACGAGTATTATGATAAAATGCTCACCGATTCCAGATGGTAATGTTGGATGATTAGAATTGGAGTCCAATACTAATTCGGTTGGTAACGTATTGGTGATTCTGGAATCTTACAACCCCTTAAAAGATAGGTAATCGGTTTGTTCCTTGATCATACATTGGGGGGAGGAGTGGCATTGAATTTAATTAGAGTTTTATACAATGGAGTTGTAACTATTTATTTATCTTGATTGAAATACATTTTTTTTTTTCCTAGAGTATTTATTTATTTTAAATATCTTGAACAATTTATTTTTCTTATGCATATAGCATAAAAACTTAGAAAAAAATAAAAATATTAAAAAGTTCCTGTTTATGAATTCGTTAACTTTATAATTTATTGAATAATTAACACTTTTTAAACGAAAGCAATAAAAAAACATTCCTCCTTAATAAGTTTATAATAAATCCCAATAATGATTCTTCACCATTTTTCTAACGTTTTACATTACATATACATTTTTTTTTTTTTTTGTGGATCTTGTGGATCAGTCAATAACAACTGCATTGAGGCGATGTTTCCCAACTTTATTGTTTGCATGGTCACACCAATTGTCTATTACGATGTGTTCTACATTGCTGTGATATAACTAACTCTGCTGGCAATATAAAGTTTCAAAACGTCGCCTCAATATAGTAGTTTTATGTAATCATCTCAAGATCTACAATTTATTTATTTACTTTGATATCTTTTTTTATATATATATATATATATATATATTTATAGCTAAAATATTTGTTTAAGTAGTGGTAAATATATCCCACAAAACAAATTTGTTCCGTTTTTGTTACACGTGCGAAAGTGCAAAGAAATGGGAAAAAAATTTCTTTTATCCAAAATATGATTTTAATAGGAACAATGCTGAAGTCCTGCTCTTGATTTGAAAGAATCTAAGCTATTGGAAGAATTTTAATTAAAAGTACTTAAAAAAAAAATTAACTATTAAGAAAGAAATGTAAACTAATTATTATTGATGGAGCTGGTAGGTAGGTGACGTAAAATTTAGTATTTAAAGAAAATTAAATCATTTATACATATTATTGTACGAATATTTTATGTATAAATGTTTAAACGAAGACGGAATTACTTTTTATTAAATCATTTGATCCTAAATTTTTTTAATTTATTATTTTTAATTGGAGCTCGGTACAATACTTAATTACTCTAAGTAAATTACTTTTCCAATATCTCAACTCAAAATCACGGCTGGACCATGAGGCTGGAAGGGTACTAGTAAATTGATTAATAGTTAGGACAAGATATTAAAAAAAAATCAGTGACAAACCAAAAATGTATGCAATTAATATGGCTGAAACTAATGTTAACGTGATATATCACTGTTCTCATAAAATCAAAATGTTTATAAATTTGCATTGTACTTACATTTTAGCGTATTTTCTACGCTTTTCGTTGGTATATTTTAAACAAATGCCAATTCCTGTTGAGATGAAGTTTGATATAGTATAATTACCCTCTCCCAAATTCTTTTATCATTTTAAATTTTTTTTAGATGTTTGTATGAAACCTAAGTCGACCTATAATGCTTGGTTTTTCGTATTTCATCAAATAAGTGAGCATAACTAACTATAAGATAACCAATGAATTCTCAAAAAACATATTTTATCTGGTCCAAAATTTATTTTGTGATTACTTCTGAATTTTAAAACAATTGTCATGCATGGTTCGCAGTCATATTGAAAAAATGTTTTTTGACGTTGATGTTCCATTTTGATATTTTTCATTTGGCCAATTAATAAAATTACATTTTAAAAAATCTACTCAATTCAAAAAAACCTTATTATTGTTAAAGCCATATATTTAATTTAGATTATACATTCAAAAATAACTAGAATAATAGTTGTAGCAATTTTCATGGTCAAGAGCATACTGATATTTTTGTCTTGATTTGATTGATTGATAATATTTAAATCTAAATCTAAATTATTTATTATGTTATACATTTTTGAAGTCTTTAGGACATCTTGGAATTACATCCATGCAAATAAGCTTAGAACTCGTCATAGGCTTGCATATACTGACATACGATAATGATGCTTTCCCCTCTACCTCATAATGCAGTGGTGTTTAGTCTATGAGAGCTCTCCCCTGTGTAGGCTTCTCAGAACGGCATCAGCCAAAGCAAACAAACGGATCGTAAACCGTAGAACTCCTCTTTGCCCTAGGACATGGTGTATTCTGTCCTTCCTTGTCTCCTTTTTGAAAATAATATCCAGTAAGGAGTAGTAAAAGTTTACTGCTTTGTAGTAATGAAAAAAAGAAATACAATGATGGAAACTCTTGGAAAACCTGTCATATGATGGATCAGATTATGTAATGATTTTACAATTACTTGTCAGTATTTTAATCTACACAATTAAGAGGTCCACAGCATTGTAATTGTTTTATTTTTAGCCATTTTTCAATTACACCGAATGCCCATTTTAAAAAAAAAAACTTTAATCCAAAAAGTAAATAGCTTCGGCCTTAATTTCCAACATTTTTCATTAGTTAGCAGCATCTGCTCTCGAATTTGTAGTGTATGAAGGATGTAGCTGCTGATATAAATAAAAAATGCTTTAGTAAATAAATAAAAAAAAAAGAAAATTAACAGTGCCGTTTGATGATCTCGGTAATTTAGTTTAGAACTAAATATTTTTTTTTTTTATTATTTATTTATTGTAATTTACAACTGTACAAAATAATACAACAGGTAAATATGTAGTATGTTTCATATACACTTGAAAATCTTGGGAAGGAACCACCCATTGGTGGTACTTCAAACATTAATTTAAACTAGAAGGTTTTCAGACGCCTCGGAGGATTATCAGGGATTGTTAAGGATGAAAGATTAAGAATTAATAGGGTTAGGATGTTTAAGGAGTTTGGATTAAAAAGACGCATACCTGTTTTGGGTCAAATCTGCAACGAATGGGATGTTAAGGTCTTTATGAATGAGTTTATTTGTGACGTAATAAGGAGCATCAAGGATTTTACGTAGGATTTTGGATTGTAACGATTGGATGTGGGAAGAATTTGATGGTTTGGTGGAGCCCCAGAGCTCAATTCCATATGTCCAAATTGGTCTGATTATTGTAGTGTATACTAATTTTTTGTAATGAATGGGAAGTTTAGAGCGTTTGTCAAGTAAGTGTTGTAGCAATCGGAATCTACGAGCAGTTTCTTGTCGTTTCAGTCTTGTGTGTGGATTCCAAGTAAGTCTCTTGTCAAGATAGAACTAAATATTAATCATAAATCATAAAATTTTTTCGGGGTAAGCTAAAATAAATGGGTGCGGTATATGAAATGTTCTGAAGTATGTATTACAGCCAATTGCATCGGGAATTACAAATAAAGACAATAGAAGATTAAAAAAATGAAGTTCCACTCCTAGTTACCTAAAGTTAAACGAGCAGTGACCTACTACTTGGGAAACCCAACCACAGTCCGAAGACTGCAGGCTGCTGCAGGACATCCTGTTATAAATTCCATATTTATCAGTTCTGTTGTCACTCTAAAATTTTATTGTATATTAATTTTTTTTTCTTAAATTCACTTTCTTTTTTTTACCATTAGAAGTTTATCTTGTTTTATATTTATTTTGTTAAATCCATAAATGTCATTGTTTCTGTTATTAAATATGCTTTTATCTTTTATTAAGAATTATTATTTTAATATGTTTATTGTATCTTAATTTTTCGTTTTATTTACAACATTGTATATAGTTAGGGGTGTCGTTTACCCTTGTTAAAAAAACAAAAAAATTGTACCTCTTGCATTAACAATGGGGCCATTCATGATACTACCTGACCGATCTGGTACAACCTAAAAATAAAAAGTATGTATTACATAAATGATGTACTGAAATATGATTAATTAAATTAACTTTAAATTATATTTAACAGAATAATAAAATCAATATGTACATACAAAAAAAAAACTAAAAGTATAGTTAATATAAAACAAAATTAATTTTGACTAAATAAAATTAAGGAACTTTCTATTAAAATGAAAAATTTAGTTTCTAAATAATTTAA
Organism: Halyomorpha halys; assembly: GCF_000696795.3. Lineage (NCBI taxonomy): Eukaryota > Metazoa > Arthropoda > Insecta > Hemiptera > Pentatomidae > Halyomorpha > Halyomorpha halys. The sequence continues at coordinate 856,105 of NW_027107476.1, forward strand.
ATATATATAGGCTTGATATGAATCATGCAGGAGGCTTACTCGATATAAAATAATTGATCTGCTCCATTCTACCCATCTGCTTGGTCCAAGTTGAGCTTTACTCAATCATTGTTGAATGTTGATTGTTGACAGATGAGAATAATAACTGTCAAGGAACCCTAAGAGTGGCTGGCACTGAGCAAAGAAGATATTTACTGGTTTCTGGTTGTCATTTGTCCAAAATAGTGACTATATAAATGTCACAGATTGTGAACATTTGATTTATGCACTTATAATTTGTCTCGAACCATGATTAAGGAGATAATCCTTAAACAAGTGCGCTAAAGAGAATAACTTTATTTTTAAATCAGTACCAAAAGTGAAATAAAAATTCAATCCAAATTGTCTCTAAACTTCAATTGATTAATGGTTTTCGTTTGTCGTATAAGTATTATTCAACCAGATGACTTTCGGTTATGACTCGAACCTCATGAAGGTCTACTACAACATATAAAAAACGTATCATTTATTATTATTCATCATTACATATATATTTAATTATTTACATAAATCTTACATAAAGTTGCTTAAATGATAATAAGATAATACAAACATTCGTGGGTTATGATGAATTTTTTGCTCAATGCTATTCCCTTCTTAAAAAGTTGCTTGATGTGGGCAGCGTAACTAAATCTTTTAATCGTGTATACCTTGAGCTTTTGTATGTAGATGGATATATCTGTTCAAGGAGTTCCTATTTCCGTAAAGTATTAATGACAAAAATCTTTGAAGGATAAAAGAAACCCTTTTAGGTTTTTAAGTTATAGATCTTTTATTAAAAATAAATCCAAAAACTTGTACTCATTTCACTTTTACAATTAATGAAACCATTTATTGGATAATAAAGATGTTTTATTTGTTAACCTTATTTTATTAAAATTTAAGAGAATGACGTATTTAAAAAAATAAATAATAATAAAAGAAACAATTTTTTTTTAAATATGTATCAGGATAAATTTTTTGTGAAACTCGTGTTCAACATGACTAAAGGAATTCTGGAAGTATCTATTTTTAAAGAACCAACTAGGTTTTATCAACATGGGATGTCGACAACAACACGAGATTTTTTACTAACCATTTTTTTTGGAATCGGGGGATCTTAACGTAATGGAAATGTATAGCGTGGAATAAAAATGGGATATCAAAAAATAGGTTAGTCTAATTACTATAACGTTACTTTGTGCGTGAAGGGAATGGAACGAATTCGGTTTCTTTTTAGTTATTTTAATTATATTTAATAGTTTTTCATTTCAGAAATCGCAATAAAATAAATAGATACGTAAAGAACAATTCCTCAGTCACAAGAAAGTTTTTTTTTATGAAATGCGGTCTTCTATAATTAAAAGTGATGCCGATAAAAGTTACCTGGCATTTCATCTGTTCCTCAGTGAGGTGCTCTTCCAATCTGACAGAAGCCTTAATAAACTCTCGAAATGAGAAAAGCAAAACTGTTTGGTTAATCCAGTAGTAAAACGGTTTGAAACGCCTTGGGAAATTTATTGGGAGTCATATTAAACCGTTGGGAACTTCTATCCGCTACCATCCCTAGATCTTGCTTCACCCTTCTCTTTGGATACACTAGTCTAATTTATCTTTGGCGAGATCTAACGTGGAGTTGTAATGATCCTCAGCAATGATCTTGTTTACTGCAGTCTAAACCAAATAATTTCATTCTAAGGAATCCATCTTCATTTTTTCTTCAGTGATTATCTAAGAAGTAGAATATAAGATAATAAATCTGAATTATTATTTTTTTTTCTTCTGAGATAATTAATCTTCATGCTCTCAATGAATCCTAAAAGGATAACTCAAAAGGCGCTTTAGTGATTTTTCAAATTGATTTGTAACATTATATATGTGTGTATATATATAACTTACGAGCACTTGGACTGGAAGACTTAAAAAAAGGACAAAAGGGAACAGAATTGTAACGCACGCTTACTAGAAAGATACTGCCTTTATTATCTCTGTGATGCTCCTTATACATTATTGCGGTTTATTTACATGGGGAGTTCGGATTAGAGTTGTATACCTTGTCCAACCATAA
>NW_027107476.1:858434-900576 GCF_000696795.3 Halyomorpha halys
AAAAATTTTGTAGGTTCCTATTAAAAAGTTTATATTTTGCTTTATTACTTACAATAATGAACAATAGTTCCATAATAAATGAAGAAAAAATTTGATTTATCTTTCTCTTCAAAATTTGTACATTCCCACATCGATCATTTATATAGACGGAGAGAGAAAACTAAAATATTTTTATAAACATTATCAAAATTTCTGTTGCTTTTTTTTTTTACAATATAAAAAAGTATTAATGCATCTCCAAATCTTGCATGTGCACATAAATGCTGCTAACAAGAGACAGCACATCTAACAATAATAGTCTAAAAAAAGGCTAAACTAAATACAGATATTACATCACTCTAAGACAGCCATATACTGAAGCCGACTGGTCAATTAAATTATATGAGGTATTCCGTATATTTTAATATTAATTTTTATAATCTATTTTTAAATGTTCCTCATTTTTTTTTTCATTACTAGAAATCACAATTAATGCATTAAATTAAATATATGTATAAATTGGCATAAATGTAGTTACATTTATTAGATTACTTTTTAAAATATTACTGTTATCATGAGACATCCCGAAGTTTGAAAAACGGGACAGGAAGAAATGTTGCGAAGGTCAGTTTGTCTAGACTAGTAGTTTTTTTTTTGGTTATTTTTCTTTTCCTAACATGCTAATCATTCGGAAAGCCGATAGTTGAAAAGGCAATTTTTCAAACCGTCTATTTATAAAAGTTTCTTTGTTGAAAATTCTAACTGTGTTATTTGTCCATTAAAGAATAATAAAAGGTTGTGTCGTTTGTTAGTTTATAAAAATATTGAATATTCTGTTTAGCCGCGTAGAACTTTTAGTCCTGATAGGTGCATTTTAATCTTGGAATAACTTTCCTCGGTTATCAGCATCCGGCTTTTGAGTGACAGTTTCAATTTGTGTACTGTGTTACGTTACATTTTTCGTTTTATTTTTTTACCAATTACTTCCTGAAATATTCTGCCATAGTGTTGGTGTTTTTCTTAGGTCATCTCTAGGTCAATCTATATAATTTTTTTTTAATACCATATTGCCACTCGATTATAACTGTCTAATTTTTTTAAATAATTCCAATAAGGAATGAAATCATAAATAAAAATAAGAAAAGAAAACAATTATTCCAACAAACCGAAAATTTCAACAAAGGATTACGATCGGTGGTTTGCGAAAATTTAATCAAATGATAATGATTACTGAGGGTCAATAATACAAATTCATCAAAGAATACAAATTCTATTTTTCAAAAATTTTGTAGGTTCCTATTAAAATTAAATTTGTTTTCGTTGTTCCTAAACAAATCAATTTTATGACAACCATCATTTGGTAGAATAGTTTAAAAGTTCACTTCTAGGAAGAATTGTACATTAAAAACTACACAGAGTGTTTATATCGGAGGGCTGCACCACAATTCATCTTTCTTGTATGAGAGTTGTTCACTGTGCGTTTTACATTATATTGGATCCAGAACCTTTCTTGGATCGTTGTGATACAGGGTTTTCGTTTTGATTATTTATTTAGAAATAGTTTCTGAAAACTTCGATTCTTGTTAATCAATGCTCACGAACATGACGTCCCCGTAAGAGTTGTATGGTTACTACAAAAAATTCTTGATTCGGATTGTTGCCTATTCGAAATTATAATTATTATTTTAAAAATTAATTCAATTAGGATAGCAAGTGAACTATTTGTATAGGTATGTTACCCCGCACGTGAGGTATCTGACACGATAGAATCTTAGAACTAATTTGTATTCCGTATTGGCAACCCTACACTTGCCCTATACATTGTGAAGCCCCTGACCTAGTTCAGTCGATAATCTACGATCTTGATGTAGAGAAAACGGACCCGCGAATCCGATGCCTCTGTGCGAAGTAAATCCAATTAGGTTTAGCTCAGAGTCTTTGTGCCTTATACAAACAGTCGAATCAAACAGTAATAGATGGAGTGTACACAGCGTACTTAGCCCGTGTAAACATATAGCTCAATCTCTTAAATGGTTTATACAGTTCTATTGTAATTAATTATTATTGGTATTGTAATTTTCATTGTTGGCTTGCTCTGATTGTCTAAATTTATTGTAGGTGTTAGGGATATACTCGAGAGTGGATGTATATTTCGATGCAAATATTTGTTTCCTAGTTATTCTTGAATTTAATTTCGTTGATTCAAAAGTGAAATTATTTTTAAAAATATGTAGATATTTTGTATTATTAATTTGGATGATAAATGTATAATTAAAGCATATATGTATATATTGATAAATTGTTTATAATCAGATTTGTAAAAAAAAAAAAAATAAAAAAAAAATGTACAGACCTTAGGTATTTTAGGTAATAATTATTTTTTTTTTTTGGAAGAGAGAAGTATCCTAAAGCCAAAATAATTGTGTCAGTGATGAAAGTATTAGTTGAATCTAAAATTCGAAAAGTAGGAAGAAATAATATACGTAATTAGCAACTTAATAAACCGGCTTAGCTTTTTATCGTCGAATTAAAGGGCTCATAAATTAAGTGCAGAAGCATTCTTTACCAAAGAACCTACATTTTTTAAATGACTCATTTTATATAATACTGATATACTTTCACGTCTCTTAGTTAAAGATTTATGTATATATATATATATATATATAATTATTAGTTGTTACGGTCTCTACCTATAGGGTAAGGCATCATAATGTCACTTCACTCATTCAGATAATGAATAAAACTTTGAAAAGGAATAAATTCATAGTTCTAACGAAATAATGGTATAAACCAAACTAAAATAGTTAAAAAACAAAATTCATCCTTTATTACTTTAAGTGAATTATGTCAAGATTGTGTTATCGTTACTTTAATAAGTCAGATATTCATTCTCTCATAAGTTGAATGTTCGGGATCGAACCAATATAAAAGAATTCTTTGAGAAAAGGAAACCGAGTTTATAGTATACGTATTTTCCACGGTCATAGTCATTTCTAATGATTTACGAGATAGCTCATTATGTACATCCGAAACCTATAATGCATGATATATGCTTGATGCAGAAACAGTTAACTAGGAAAGAAAACATAAACATTGGTTTCGAACTTCAAATGGCGCTGTGTGACCTTGCTGATGTTAGTATCACGGAACTATTTCTGTTCTACTCAGAAAACCGAAAGTGAGAGTAAACGCCTACTAGATTTGCTTACGTTGTATCTATTCAATTAATTTTTTATCTCTTTCGCTTCTGTCTTGTTCGTTCGAAACATAATCATTTAATTTTACGCCGGTGCTTCACAATTAGGAATCGGATTCGTTTCTCAGTTACTTAACAGATCTAAAATAACCAAATTACATAGTTTTGGAATTAGGATGGTGGGTGCTACAAATAGTCCTTTCGGTAGTAGTGCCCGTCTTTGCCAATTTCAACCCTATTCAGGATGTTCCTGGAACGGAGTGCGTTGTATTAGCCTGAAATTGAACACTAATTAAAGGATATTGATTGCTTTGTCAACTCCACTTCTGACTGAGTCTATTGTAATTGTCTGAGTTAACAAAAAACTGGAAATTCGTTAGATATTTCTAAAATAAATGATATTAAGATATATTATATACTATCTACATATTATATACTATTTCATAAATCATAAGAAATGGCTATTATCGTGGAAATTATGTATACTATAAACTAGGTTTTCTTTTCTCAAAGAATTCCTTTATAGTGGTTCGATTCCGAACACGCAGCTTTTGAGAGAATGAATATCTGATTTATTGAAGTAACAATAATACAATCTTGAGATAATTCACTTAATGTGTTATAGGATGAATTTTGTTTTTTAACTATTCTAGTTTGGTTTATACCATTATATTAGTCTGTAAAAATTACTGAAAATAGAGAGAAGGATACTGAGGAGACTCTATGGGCCCAAGAAAACACAGGAAGGCTATAGGTTAAGTTCCAACCAGGAAATCTACAGGGAGATAAATTACATGGAAACCGAAGTAAGAATCAGAAGACAGATTCTACGGGCACATGATGAGAATGGACCAAAGCATACTAAACAAGAAACTCTTTGACAGAATCCTGAATATAAGAGCGTACGAGGATTGTGAAGCAAATGAGAGAGAAAACAAAGAAATTGAAAATAACAGACAAGGAGTGCCTATATAGAGAACAGTACGGGAAAAAAATTGAAATAAATAAATGTTCTTGCGGCAAATAAAGAAAAACGGAAGGATACTGCGTGGTCGGAAGAGAGGAAGCATAGACACGCAGAAGTGATGAGAAGTACTGGGATAGAAGAAGAGAGAAAGTTAGAAGGAAAAAGTAATGATATTCGCGTGGTCTTGAAAGGCCGTTCCGTGATAATAAAATAAATACAAATTCACCTGAGTACCTCCACTGGGCAAAAGCGACCTCTAATTCATAAGTACAATTGTACGTTGTTCGTGTAATGAGAATAGATAAATTGAAGGCTGCGAGGAGATAGCATTATAGAAAACCCGATCAAAGGAGTCTAGATACAGAGGAATATTTGGTGCAAAGATAGGAGTAATGTTACGGACAATTTAACAAATGCTTGGATCTCCACATGGCTATTAAAGAATATTAGAAAAAAGAATGTTGAGTAAGCCAAGGGTCGCATCACGTGTGTGCTGCTCCATAAGGAAGAAGATAGCTCTTTGTAAGTACAATCATGTTCCACTACATCAGTTTTTAGCACTGTCAGTTGTTGGTGTAATCATTTCTAACATTCTCTCCCTTTTACTTTATGTAGAGGTTCTCCTAGCAGTTTACATGAAATTTCTTCAGTTTCTATCAATAGAAGTCACAGGACGCTTTAACGTGGTTTGCATTTTTGTTTGACCATTGATCAATCCATTGAATGAAGGAAAGAAGTATCTCCTTTGAGAAAATGTAAATATAATTTTTGAAATAATCCTTCATACATTTGTTTTTATTTGTATATATATTTTTTTCACTGTTGAGCATGACTCTGAGAAGGAACAAAAAACCAAAATATTGTTCTATTATTGACCGAGCGTTAAGATCGTCCAAAAATATTTATCACAGATAAACAAGAAAAAATATATTAGTATATAAATTAATTAAGTTTTATGTTATTTATTGATTACAAAATCTATCAGTTCTATAATTATTAGGATGGGAGCACACTTCAGAGAGAATCTTTAAGTAAAAAACATAAAAAATAAATAAACTGAGTCTTTACACCCTGTCAGGGGGCTAAGAAGGTTGATTATGCTAATAACGATCTTAGGGCAAAACATCATTCCAATAAATCTCTCTCAAGTGACGGTCCTGGGTAGCGTTACTCATTAGTGATCTTGGACGAAAATAGATCAAGAGTATTTTGTGCCAGAAGCAAATTTAGAAAAAGGAAATCCTGGAGCATGACATTAACGGATGAATTTATCGACTGCGGCTTCGGCTGTTATCTTAAGGGAGTAACTTCCTGTCTCACTCACTGAGAGCTTTGCCATAGTAAGTCCTGGCTCCTTATTATTGAATAATGAATGATCTATTGATCTTACTGTCGGCTGTCTAAGTGTACCCACAGTTGCTTATTCGAAGGTTGAAACAGTTGAAGTGTTAAATATTGGGGTACGGATCATTCTCCCAAGGTTGCTTTCTATAATTTTCAATCTCAATTTAAAAAAGAAAAAAAATTAAAATGTACCATACTGCATACAAATGCACATCAGAAAGTGGTATTTGTGTAATTTTTTTTGGCTCAAGTCTCCCATTAAATGAAAACCTATACAACCCTAGATTGGGATGGTCAAGATTCATTTCTCGGAACCACTATTAAATAAATATTGACCGACCCAAGTGGGAATCGAACCCACAACCTTCTGAACCATGCTCTCTCATATCAATAAACTCAGCTATCAGGTCCTCATATTTAATTTTAAAGCTGCGTTTATTTATTTTTGTTTTACCCGACCAAGTAGGGTATGAAATCAAACATTTCAGTTTTTCATTCTAAAAATTATATGAAATTATTTTAAAAATTAAAATGTACTTTTTATATAGTGGTAGGGCGCACCTACTGTATTTGCCAATGACAAAAGAATGTTTAAAATTTCCAAGAGAATAATTATTGTTGTCTCCATAATAATCTCCCGTGCATCCATCAATGGAAAACTATGAATGATGGACGGGAAATGATGTGAAAATTAAGGTTTTCCGGTTTTTCTTAAGCAATCCTCATAATATTAAGTATAAATTATGACATGAGTTCTTCTAAGATTAAAAAAAAAAAAAATCGTTTTCAACACGATATGTGAACACATATGTAAATGAGGAAATGAAGAGATATAACAGAATATATATATACATTTTTTCTTAATCTTAATCTTAATTTTTTACAATTTATTAGCCGTGAGACCGGGGACATAATAGCAAATAACAATCAATTAATCAACAATAAATTCAAAATAAATTAGCCAGTTCAGTGCATTTACGCAATAATGATTGATCATATCTATATAAACTTATTATACTGACAGTAAGACAGATATATTTACATATCTGCAATGTATTGATTTATTTATACGTTATATGCAATATGTGTATGTACATATACTGAGATACATACTTATTTACTATGATTCAGTATATTCAACTTCCCTCCTTTCTCTCTTGTTCATAAGATTAATGTTATTACATAAATGTACAAATATTCTTGATAACCCGTCTGATAAAAAGGACTTTAGTATGAAAAATATAAAGACGGTAGTTTTTGTTTTGAATATCGGTTGGAAAATGCAAGTTGCATAAGATAGGGGGAAGGGATTGAGTACGCACCCCAAGCTGTCGTGAATATTCGATACCTCAACAACCCCTTTTCAGATCAATACTTTCTGCTTATCCAAATCGTCTTTTTCAGTCAGGCTTTTTATAATATAATTTCATTTCAAGCTTTAAATTAAAGAGTATTGATAAAAAAAAGTAGTGGTAATATTATGTTACTAAGATTATTTATATAATTAAATATTTCTATTGGGGCTTCATTTAGGTTTGCAGGTACACGAATTTTGTTCAATAAAAAAAAAAAAAAAAAAAAAAAAAAAATTGTTCACACGAACTTTGTGTGAGACAGGTTATATAAATTATTATGAATTATATATTTATGTTTATGTGTGATCACAGAGGGTCAAAATTTTTACCGTATTTCCCAATTTATCCGATCTCTGGAGAGTATCCTTGAAATATCCCCTTTTCCTAAACGTTTAAAAAAAAGCTAACCCATTTATATACCGTCCCTAAGTAATTTGGAGTACAATAAACTGATAATGTTTTACCACAATTTTTGCAGAGCAAAATAGGTTATTGTTCGGGAAGGGGATATCACTCCCCCTTCATGCCCCACCGTTAAGATATCCCTGTGAAAGATTGTAATCAACTAGTTCCCTTTTTATTTCCATACAATGACACTTTTCCTTTGTTCAGACTTGTGTAACAGCAAACTGGCGATATTGATAATATGTAACCTAAATTACATATTTAGGTGAGGTGTATGCCTTAAATGACATACATGCAGTAACATTTTTTGTTAAAATCGACCAAACGTTACTTTACGTGTACTTAATCGATGTTTAACTTTTTTAGGTACTTCTCAAAAACCATTATAAATTTGGAATGGGAAATAAAATTATAAGGGCTAAAAAAGGGCTCATTTGAAAAATCAGTACATGGACTGAATCGCACATTGTATATATTATTTTATCATTATGTTATTTTATTTATTTATTTTTCATACAGATAGTTTGATTATGTTATTCTCGTGTATTCTTTTTGTTTGTATATATTTTAAGAGAGTTTTTTTAAAATTTATTTATTTATTTTTTATTATTATTTTTTATTATTTTATTTTAGTATGTATGAGATCATTCATCACTATTACCTATTGCCCACAACTGTGTGGCAGATTGTAATATCTATCAATAAATAAATCTATCAATCAAGGACTCATCACCATTGTGAGCATAAAAATATCCATTCTCAAACGTACGAGGATTAATGTCATCTCAAAGCTCTGTTTCATAAGAAAGTACTAACTAATACTATTAATATTGTAATTTCTATTTGGTACAATTTCATTGACTTATACATTTCTGCCAGATAATGTTTTACTTTTAAACTCATGTAATATCACTAATAGGCCCCGTCATGAAACAAATTTATTAGTGCTTATACTTAATAGTTTATGTGCTTGTATTTATGGACTAATGCTATTAGCTTTCATTATGAAATAGGCCACAGGTGTCTCATGGCACATATGTCTTCTGGTTGGTTACCGACATAATAAGGTGGGAAATGCCGACACCTTTTTTGATTAAATTAAACTATTAGAAAATTATATTTTCTCTATTTTTTCTATTTCTCATGCGGGTATTTTCAATATATTGCAAAAGAATTATGATCCTTAGGTCCCTATATAAAAACTGAAAAATTATCTTTAATATACTTACGCACTTAGTTTGGGAATCCATCGAGATCATAAATTCATAAGTATAACAGGAGAGCTATGTTACAAAATAAAATAAGCATTACCACTTTTTCTTTTAGAATTAGAGTTTGTTAAATTGTAGTATTAGGTTCTTTCCGAAATATTCTTACTGCAGTTTCATAAACATTTTCTTTTGATTTAGTACGAGGCAGGAAAATCCTCGTGCCCTGATTCCTATCGCCTAACGCGCTAGCTCTTAAGTAGAAAATTTGTCATTTAATATTAAGGACGATGCGCTGAAAATAAGGAATTAAGGCGGATAGCTCGTTAACTAAACAATTAGGCTGATTGAAGCGGCGGCCCGGTGCCAGGGAAGGCTACCGACCCCCTCCTTCTCTCCTATCCCGTCCTATCCCCCCAACTCCCTCCTATCCCTGGTCTATTTAGTTTCTTACATTATTCTAATTAACTCATTCTCAAGCCTAAGATCTAGCTAGGATTATTTATAAGCCCTTATTTAAGACAGCTAAAGATTTTAAATAAGTGTTGGTTTGAACCAAGTGGTATTTTCGTTTGGCGATGTGTTGAGAAGACCCATAAATAAATTATAAATTTAAGGTCAAATAAATAAATATTATGTTGAGAGTTATCATTTGGTGAAGTGAGAGAAGGTAATTAAAACCGTCCTAAGGAAAGGTATGTCCACTAGTGACTTATACAATACCAATTTCGCTATGCTTTAGCTTAAGAACTATTTATTTTTATTAAAGAAATGTATATATCTAAAAGTCCTAGGTATCATTTTTTTATAATAAATTTTTTTTTACTCTAAATTATGGGAATGGAAAAAATCTAATTCAGGCGTTTGACAGTTAGAAGCGGATTGAATTATTAGCATCTCGGAGTACTTATATATTAGTAATTATTTATTACAGTATTTATTAGAATAATTAATTCCCTGATTCATAATTTCACTTGGTAATAACAGAAAATACATGCGTATATGAGTTACTCTCTGTCATGAAAAATTCCATAGAATAAATTATTTGTCAGGTATCACTGAAATATTTCAATACAAGAAAAAATGAAATAAACATATTTCTTTTTCTTTATTATTATAGCCAATGAGCAAAAAGTAATTGCAATTACATTTGACTGAAACTTGTTCCACCTAATAATTCTAATTTTGTAATATTATTACAATTAGAGTGGTTTATCAAGTGTTTAGAATTAATAATTAAAGTTGCTATTTCATTTTCGTTGTTTAAAATTAAAGTCATTGCAAAGTAGTTGTAATTTTAATTACAATTACTTTTGTTCAACCTGTCCATCAATTAGTTAGTCCAGAATATCTTTATGATCACAATATTGACATACACGAACTATTCTGAAACTCATAAAAACACCTTAATTTTCATTTTAGGAAAATATATTAATTTTTATATAACATACTGTCACAACTTATGTAGTAATTTTTATGATTATATGACAAATGATTCTAATTGTCTGTAAGCTTTACAGTAAATAAACAATTTCAAAATCCAGAAAATACTTAGAAGTTGTTTAAATTCTTTTCTAGCCTAGAACTTAGCTCAATAAAAAAAAAAAAAACAAAAAAAAAATTTTTATTTTGTTTTTATTAAACCTGTCGGCTATTAAGAAAAATAATTATATTGCATTGTCATCACGGTCTTGTATTCTGGTATGATTTATTTATTTTTTTGAAATTTGAGGCTGGAATAGTTCGTTGTGCCGCATAGTATAACTAAAACGCCTGCCTGAGACAAGAGAAACATTTTCGAACACACAATGTTTTGTCGCTGCATTTAAATATAAATATTATAATAAAGTAAATATTGAAATGAGATGCTTTTGTCTGGAATGTTAAATTATAAAAGACTTATATTCATTCAAGTTTATTATTTATTGCTGATCTTTCCAATATAGTTTTCTTGTCATGAATAAGGATTAAACTAAAAAAACCGAGGTCACAGTTTCAGTTTGTTGAGAGAATATCATTATATTAAGGAAATTTTATTTTTATTTAAGTAAAAAAAAAACAACCTATCATAAGTTCTAGATGCCTCAAAATTGCCCATAAGTATATTATCTGGGGAGCATTGCATGTCAATTTTTCCAAGATCACACATTCAAGATACTTAAGAATACTTCACTCTACAAATTCTTTCTCTATATATTTTGTAAAATATCTTTATTATACGTTGAATATAACTGTTAAATCATTGTTTTTTCGCTTGTGCTTTCCAACTTTACTTTAAATCATTCGTATTGAATTACATTACGGATTCTATCAGCAATTTTTTTTTTCACTTTCAGTATATGCTCTGAGAATCTTTTAGACCTATTTTTTCTCGTTTTGATATTCAACAAGTTTCAATTATTGTATATATTATTTTATCATTATGTTATTTTATTTGTTTATTTTTCATACAGATAGTTTGATTATGTTCATTTTGTTTATTCTTTTGTTTGTATATATTTTAAGAAAGTTTTTTTTTTTTATCTATTTATTTTATTTTATTATTTTTTATTTTAGTTTGTATGAGATCATTCATCACTATTACCTATTGCCCACAACTGTGTGGCAGATTGTAATATCTATCAATAAAAAAAAAAAAAGTTTCAATAAGTAATACATATATTTATATATTAGTTGCCTTTCATCTGTTTTAAAAAAATTAAGTTCGGAATAATATACTTAAAGAATAAAGTAAATAGCTCTTATACCTAATTTTATTTTTTATTTTTATGTTGTATTTACCTAGACTTCCATTGATTTTATTCATGTTTATATTTTACGCTACCAAAATTTTTGAAATCCATTTTTTTTTTCAAAATTTATATTAAAACCAATAGCATTTTTCAGAAAATATGACTTCCTTATTATTTATAAACCATCATATCCACCAATTTAGGTGCATATATATTGAAACCAGTCACTGCCTACTGAATCTAAGGTTTATTAAAATTTTCTAATTAATTATTTAATAATAGAATAAAATTTCTGTTTTATATAAACTCCATAAAATAAGTATTAAAAAATATTTGTTATTTTTAGTATTGTTTAGAAAATAAATTAATTTATTTTTTCCTTGATATTCTCTTTAAGATTATATTTATTCAGCATTTCCTATGTTGGTTGACCGTTCCTGAAATCAATTAATGAAGAAATGTTTAGACTTCCTTATTCTTTCCTTATTTGTTTGGTTAGTTATTATTTTTTATGACTTATTTCATATTCTGAATTATAAAATATCTAAAACGGTCTCAATGAAATAAAACATGCCTAAATAGACTATGATGATCTATATGTTTTAGTGTAACTTAGTTTATCTGTGACGATATCTAAATATTAGTTTCCTTTATTATTATTGTTTATAAAATTGTTTGAAGTACAAAATATACATTATTATTAATTAGTCATGGGTTTATTGATAAAAATAATTATTTTATTTCGTTATGTACTCAGCAATGATGTCATTTATTTCATTAAATCAAATAATTGAAGTTTTTTTAATGGGACAAATACTTATTATATAGGAAGACATTCAGTAGAGAAAATAAGAGAAAAAGTATTCTTTGATAGAAGGTCCCACTGAGACAGATGAGGAAGAAAGAGACCCTGTTCACGTGGACTCAATGGATTTGGTCCGTGCATGGCAAAGATGTATAATTTACCTGTCGCACAAAACTGAAACCTCCCTTTCTGGCGGCCCATGATTTAAAGGATGGGCACGTGTGGAGAAATATGATATCATATCTCTGGTGGAATATCAGGGTATTCATTGAATTTTATTTCATTTTCTAGTTTATTTGGATCTTATTTATTGTTCGCGGAACTTACGGTTTTGATTTTAAATAAAATTGGTCGTATATTTGATGGTTTCCCTTTGCGAAGTGGTATTGGCTTGTTGTTCAATAATCATCTCAAATCCATTCTTTGCAAGTAGTTTTGGTTAATTAATTTTGATTGTAATTTCTAGAGGAGTTAATAATGAGAAGAATAGTGGAAACAAAGTGAATACTTTTTATATAAAATTGGTAAATTAAAAAAAATATATATTCCTAAAGGTCTCAAAAAGTGATTTTTCAAATTAAAGATTAGAATAGAAAATGTTTATTTTTTATGAACATAAAAATTGCTTAAAATGGATAAAAAAGTACAATGAGTTTAAAATTATTTACATCCGTAAAAAATGTTGACAAAAAATATTATAAGTCAATAAAGACGTTTTAGAACATTTAATGACATAAATTGAGGTTGCCGAATGAACTTTTTCGGGTCTTGATTGGTGGGTTTAAGTTCTTACCTAACTAAAATAAAAATTTCATACAAAAATGAATTTTTTATATTTCCAAGAAATAGTAAAAATTTAAAAATGGTTGTTCTAAAAAAAAAAAAGACTAAGAAAATCTATATTTGTTCGTGAGGAGTTGCAGTATTATCTTAATATATGTGTCGATTAATCTGAAAATTGTTTTTTTTCTTGCTTTTATCATAAGCGGAAAGTTGGGAAACCTTAAGCATAAACAATAGGATCAATGGCTGATACCAAAATAATTATTAAAAAATCGTGAGTTAGAAAACATCCGTGCTGGAAGGTAGTTCGATTTTTTGATAAATAAATGTTTAAGAAATAATCATTCTATATCAAAAGCATACTGATATGAGAAATATCAGCCACAGTCTCAGATTTCGAATTTCATCAAAATGATATGCTTTATCCCTTCATACAGATAAGATTACATCCCAAGTTTTAGTCTTCTATTTTTTTATAATCCCTGCATGGTGATTCCTGATATGTAGGAAGTGTGGGGATTATGTAGATGTAACCAGCCTGTTCCCCCTTGTTCTCCACCTTAGTGGGAGGGTAAACTTTTCTATGGGATCGCTACGAAATAAAAATCAACTTTGCAATGATTAACCATAATTTGGTAAGTTTTATCGTAATTGAATAATTCACTCAAATGTTAACTATTGAATTGGAGAAAAAAAATTATCAGCAGCAAATAACATGCACCGAAACAATCTGGAACTCAAGTTATACCGAACACAATGTAGAGTTTAATTTTTTTACTGGTTTAACTAAATTAATTAATACTCTGCAATTTTAATCCAGTTTATAAAAAATAATGGTATTCAAATTTGTAAAATAAAGTTACTAAAAAACATTAAATGAAATGTGATATACAATTTTTTTGGTCTAAATAAAAAACCTTGAGTTGTCTAGGTCTTCGAGGTAATATCCGTTGTAACTGGGTTCAATAAATATAATTTTTTGAAATTTTAAGTTGCAATGTGGGTATTTGTGGCAGACAATTTTTCATCAGCAGTTTTTTCATTGAAAAATGTACAATAAAAATGTAAAATACAACACAAAACTCTTTATCATGCGCAAGTTATCCATGCTTTTGACGATTGAAGTTGAGGTAAGCCACGAGTGTTGCTATTGAGATATGAGTGCAAAATAAACGAGTGATTTACTAAGGGTGGTTTGTTTAATATATATCTAATTTTGGAGTTCCTTATCAGACAAAAGTCCTGCCTGGAAAACCATAAAAATAAAATATTTTACATAAATACTGTTTTATTTTCAAACAATAAATCTATAATTTGACGTGTATATAGTTACATTAAGTTTCGGTATAATTGAAGAAGTTCAAATATCATTAACGAAATCGTAAAATTTGGTTTTAGTCTCATTCATTGCTCAAGAACAAAAAACAAAATTCAATAGGAATTAATCGAAAATGCTTTTAGGTTTTGTTACACTTACCTTATAAATAAAACCTGGTATTAATTTTGTTTTCAAATTATAATTTATATTTTGTAATGGTAATGGTTTAGTTGATCATAGGTTTTATTAAAAAAATTGAAATCTGCACCACTACAACCCATGAAGGGTTATGGGTGTAGTACTTTGTAAGGAAGTACTGTTACTAGACCAACGGTTGTGCAAGGATTTGGTCTGAATCACGCTCGACCGCCAGATTTTTACCCAATTTACTAGGCCTGGTGGATCCCAGGAGGCCTCTAGAACCCAAAGGGCGACTCAGTACTACAGAAAACAATTTTCTTTCCCAGCTGGATTCGAACCCGGGTCCTTTAAGTTACATCGCGCCTTTCCACGGTGTCAACGCGCTCCCTGATCATAGGTTTTATGCAAGGAAAAATAGGCGGGGGAGAGGGAAGGGTCAGAGAAAGTAGATCAAATTAAAAGTTTTATTTGTTTTCAACGTTTCGGCCAAAATATTTGTTTTTATCAGGGCCAGTCCTTTCGCGTAACGCTTGGCGTTTTATTTGCGTATTAACCTTATTCCTATTCAACATAAACTCTAATCCCCCAATTCACCTACATTTATACATCAGAGCTGTTTTCAGTGTATTATAAAATGTATAATACGTTATATGATAAATAATATGAGCTGTTTGCGCAGTATTTAAAATGTAAATGTCATTGCTGTACATTTCTTCCTAATCAAGTCTCTCCATTTCGAAGTATTTTGTAAAACTGTCATTAGTGATGGGATTTATTGGTTCACATGGAATTCTGTGGCAAATTTGATTTACTTTATGTATATAATTTAATCAATAATATACGTTTCACGATCAAAAAAGTGTTCAATTAATTGAAGAATAAACACTTACATCGTTTCATGTTTTAGATAGTCTTCTATCTGAAGAATTAGCAAGATTATTTATTATCTGTCTGTATTGTTTTCCCGAACATCTGTGCAAATTGATTTAATGTGGACATACAATTAAAAAATTAGACAAATAAAACGTGTCAATTACGCGTTTGGTTGTTAGTCTTTTGTTATTCTTCGGCTACATTAAATTTTGTTCCTACTCTTTTTTCTCTGAATCTCTTTGGTTTATCACTCTAGCCCTTTCTCTCTCTATATATAAATTTGACAATTACATCCCCATTGATGTTCTTGGATTCAATGATTTGTGAGAAAGGAACACTTTCAAGACCAACTGTTGATTTGTTCAAGACCTCTCACAACTGAGAGATTTATATTATAATTAAGAATAGCCACTTTATAGAGAATGAGTGTGCTCCGATTTGATGGTAAAACGATATCATCTTCATTACCCTAACTCCGAGTCATTCCCCGTCCTTATTATTTGCAAATTTGTTTTTTTCTTTAAAATAAATGCCCCTGAAGTTCATTAATATTCATTGCTAATGGTTAGCTAAGGAAACCAACTAAGTATTTTAAAAAATCTTAGTAGTATTTTTAATTTTTTGAAATTTTAGATTGAGAGATGTTTGTTTTTGAGAGAATGGCTTTTATACAAGGATTTGTAGGAAGTTATCATGCAATCCCCAAGCACACACTAATTGCGGAAATGCAAAATCATTCAATTTTCTTTCAGGATTGGAACATCTACCCGCTTTCTTTTCTCTATCTTTTTTTTGTCAGTAAGCCGGTAATCCTGAAGGACGGTTAGTGCGTGGTCGGTTAACAGGGGTTCTACTGTACTTCCTACATCATATCACCTTTGTACACCCTCTTCCTCGGCCTCTAACTTGCCTATAATCACTGGTTTTTATATTGTCATGGTCTATACAGTCAAATCATTCTGTCCGTTTTTTCTACAGATTCAGTGCCGGTAGTAGTTTTTTCTGAACCTCCAATTTTCTTTTCTTCCTGGGGGATATGTAATTTCTTTAACAACTGTATCAATTCCGTATAAAGAAGTTTCTTCAGTTTCGATTCCTTAAATCCTGTAATAAAAATATGTCCAAATCAAGAATGAACTGAGAAATACGATTGGTAGTAGTAATATAGCAGTTTTTTTTACAGATGACGATATAAAGTGATGTACTCAAGGAAATAAACATAGCAAAAGTAATTCGTGATTTTGAAAAATCAAGAAAAGTACCTTTTTCAAAATGTTTTTTAAAAAAATGTAAGGCGTAGGAATATTTTGCCGTGCCAACCATGGTCATAGATGCCCACTTTTAAGCAGTAACATCCGTTATCTTCAGTTTTGTCTTTTTCTTTTGCCACAGAGCGTTTAAATTATAATTTCTTCTTTCATCTTTTAAACTAGACGATTTCAGAAGTTAAAATATGATGTTATGAGCTCAATAATCAGAATTTCAAAGGAAAATCCATTAGGAACATTTGGTGTTAGAAAAAAAAATGTATTTGAAATTGAAAATTATGATTATAACAACATTGACTTATTGCTGGCTGATGGCAGTTATACTTACGAAAGGGAATTCAAAGATTAACTTGCAATGTATTAGTCGCCTTCTGCTTCGCTAAAAATACATAGATTTATAGTTTCTGCTGGCCATCGTTTTTGTTCTATGTAATCAAATGCCTTCTAAATATACTTTTGCCAACAGAGGTGCAGATTCATAAATTGGCTTGATGGGCTGGATGTTCTGGCAAGGAAGCGCGAATATAAGTTTCCTTAAATCAGACAAAATAATTCCATCAAAACGTGAAGTTCAATGTTAAAACCTCAAATAAATTTTAGAAATATTTAAAATATCCTGAAACGAATGCCATGTCTTGATAAATATCCTGCTATTTTAATTCTTTCCTTGTATCGATATAAATGAAATGCTGCTTAGAAGGATTTAATATGAATTAGATGTTAATTGGAATAAGGTATAATTATTGTTTATTCTGTCGAAGTGAGAAGTACTATCTATGACCTGTTTTAATGTTTTCAATCTTGATGCTTGAATTTTTGGATCTTTGACCGATTATGTATATACTTTAATTTAAAAATCATAAGACTTTATTTTAGAATTTTCTTATAATAACCTATTTACATTAAATTAATTTTACAAATCAAATAAATTTTAATAATAAGCTAATATATCGTCGGGCCTTTCACATGTTGGCTACACAATTTTTTTAATAATAGAAAGTGCGGACTAATTGAGCAGTTTTCTATCAGAAATTAATGTATCCATATTTAAAACATAAAGATCATTTTTACAACTTCGCCAATAACGTATTCATTTATGTCAAAATTTAAGTATTTTCTCTTTAAATAGGTGTTAAAAATCAACATGTTTATTAAGAAAGTTAACATATCAACATGCCCCATAGTAATTTTCCCAAAATAAACTATGAAAATAATAGTCTTTTTACTGCATCAAAGATCGTTGTTAGGATGTGAGGAGCCAATTTACATCCGTTTCACAAGCCATGTACACAGTTTTTGGAGATATCTGTGATACTTATTTTCTCGCTTCTTTCTTCACTACATTTGGGCACCACTAGCGTTCCCCTTTGGTTCGTATGGTTCGAAATGAGGTATATACAGTTATTTGTAGGCAGAGAAATCTATAAATTTATAGTCACATTTTATTAGGTAATGAACGAGAAGCCAGGTTAGAAACGAGTTGGTTTGGGTGGTTGGGAAGTTTATCATGGAGAGATTGGTATCTGGTTCTGGCCAAATCGGCAACATATTGGGCAGTGAGGTCCTGATGGATGACTTAATTTGTGACAAAGTAAGGAGCAATAAGGATTTTGGACTGTAAGAATTGGATTCTGGAAGAATTTGATGTTTTAGTGGAGCCCTTTAGCTCAACTCCGTATGTCCAGACAGGCCTTATAATAGTCATGTAGATCAGTCTTTTGTAATGGATTGAAACTTAAGACCGTTTGTCTAGTAAATATTGTAATAGTCGGAATCGACGAGCAGTTTCCTGTCTTTTCAGTCTTGTATGAGGATTCCATGTCAGTCGTTTGTCCAGATGTAGTAATAAGTAAGGGATCTGTTCAACAGGAATAAGTGGGTTATTATTAATTAAGATACTGTGGGGCAAGACGAAGGGTAAGTGTGATTTGGTGGGATTCATTGGAATTTATAATGAAACAATTAAATCACTTTTTTTTGTGTTTCCAAACAAAAGTTAGAGGAAAATGTGATCTCAGTGGCAGAGCTCCGCTGCTGATGATTGTTTTATAATTATTTTTTTAAAGTTTACTGTATGATGTTGACTTAAAAAAAAAAAAAACACTGGATAGAGAACATAATTATTTAGGATGTGTTCTATCACTCTATCATTTTCTAAAGCTACAGATTTTATTCATTTAATGATATGTATGATTCTGATGAAGATCCTTTATAATTTTTGATGTCTGTTAAAATTCTCGATGTTTATTATCTCTTAACATGTAATCATCAGGATCAGGATTTAAATAATGAGTGTGGGAACTGTTATAAGTCGGTCCGGAATAAAGTATTGAGTTACTTGTTTTTTATTTTACCTGTATCATATTATAAATAATATAAAATTTATTCCCGTCTGTAATGTAATAATTACTATTGCAATATAACTCCTATTAATTAAATTTGGAATTACGTGTTTTCTTTTTTAATCTCAATTTATTTATTTTAGTTTTTAGGAAGAAATATTACTCGATTAGGCCCATTTGAGACAGCAATGAATAAATATTATTGTTTTTTTTAATTTTGATTTAATAAGTATTTAATAATTCCAACTTATTCATCTTTTTACCAGAGGTTTCTCATATTAATTAGAATATACATATTTATATTATTGTGTTATTTTCCTAAGAGAAGAATCTTTTACAGTTTGAATTAGGACTTGGCAGAGGTGTCTTCCGGGTGGCCTGCTAACCCCCTAAAGAATTCATAGCTATGGCAGACTACTTGGGGACACCCGAATCCATTGCCTATACAGAAAAAATTAAATATAGATAAGAGTATCGAAAACAATTTTCTTAAATGTTAATGAGATATATTTCTGAGAATCTTGAGGTTCAGTCAATAATCAACGATTATATTTTAGTCACGTTTTTATCTCAAGATTTTATTGTTCTCATATTCAGTAATGTAAAACAGTTTTTTTAAAATGGATAAAAGTAATTTTCTCAAATAATTATTGCGCGTATTTTGTTGTTTTATAATTAGTTAAGAAAATCAATTGTTAAAAAAAAAAACGATTTTTTTTCGCTGTAGACAATGAATATAATAATAATAAAATTACGAAACATCTTCCGAAAATAGTGGTTTATTATTGACCTGAAGATCCTGAAGATATGTATTTAATTTGATAAAGGCTAAGCTAAAGATACCTTTTTTTTTTTTTACTTTATTTAATTTATTCACAACTGTAAAAGTATTTTTACAACCAGCGAATGAGATGTAGAGAGAGAGAGGAAAAAAAAAATAATAAAAAAATAAATAAAAAATGTTATGAAGGCATGAAGGTTAACGTCATCCAATGATGCCTCTCCATTAAAATTGCAATTTAAGAGGTCCCTATTCCAGCTCCTTTGTAAACGTCGTCTCGTATCTGGTAAGTCTAGTGTTGATAGTCCTTGAATTAGAGGGTTAGTGTGTGTTGAAAGTGCGTCGTGAAACCGTTTATGTAATGATTTAATGGTTGTACGTACTACGTACACGTAGTACGGAGTACGTAAGTCTTTGTCTAAAGATACCTTAAAACAAAAACTAATGCACTAAGAAATTATAATGAACTGTAATAATGATTCCCAGCCGAAATTTGTTTTTTAAATTTTAATTTATTTATTGATATTTATAACTGTATTAAAAATATATACAACTAGTAAATTTGATATGTGGAGAATCTACCCATTGATAGAACATCCCTAGTGGAGAAAACCTCGAGGTTATCTCCTTTTCAGACACTTAAGAAGATCATGATCATACCAAGGTAATGAAGGAGGATTCAGGATAGAAATTAGTGGATTTGGGTTGTTTATCATGGAAGGATTGGTATCAGATTCTTGCCAAATCGGCAAAGAAATCAATTTTACTTTAAAAAGATTACGTACTGAAAGTAAAATTTCAATTATTATTTTAAATTTAACTAATACAATAAGAATCAATATTATTATTTTTTTAATTTTTAATGGGACATTTATTCAAAAATATCTCATTGCGTTTTATAAATGCAAACCAGAATAAGGCGGTCCCAAACTACGTGGTCGCCCAGTATTGATTCTTAAAACTTTTATCAATATAAATAAATTAAAACTACCTAATTTATTTTTATTATTATAAAAATAAAAGAAGTTACACTTTTAAAGGTCAAAAAATTATTTAAATACGCCGAAGCGATCGTTAAATACTCATTTCACTTTTAATGGGTTTTGAGGGCCTGAGGTGTTGATAGGATTATTTATACTGCCTTGTCAAACAACCGGAGTGAGTCCCATTCATCTTGCTGTGGTTATTTCAGAGTCACTTCTAAATCCATTCGGTTTAGTCACTGGGCAAGAAGGATGGTCCTCATTGACTTGCACAACCCCTCGGGCCAACTGGGCTACTTTTAAATTGTAAGGTTTAATTTCAGTTACAAAATAAATATTCAGTCTTACAATGATTCTTGGCCAAAAATTATGTCTTAGTGTGAACTTCACATTTTAATGCCAACTTAAGCACATTTATAAATCACATTTGTCAGGCTTTAAACAGTTATACCTGGACCATAATACAGTGGGCCAGATTAAAATTCTAAATAGTTATTTTTATTACTAATAACCTACCATACACAATTTTCATAGATGATGTACATGCATCTTAGTAACGTCCACACTATATCCGCTTGAAATTCTTATACAAGATTTAAAACTGCTTGTTCATCCTCATTACTTGAAAATTAACTTGACATATACTTCTAACTTTCAATTTATTATTAGCATTAAAATGACTGTATTGAAAAGTTCCAAATTCACCTTTGTAGCTTCATAAAATCATTAAATTCAAAGTAAAATTCTTGAGAAATATCTTCCATAAAATATTTTATTATTAAAACAAATTAACATAAGCAATAAGCACCTCGAGGTTTGGGGTTATGCTTATGCATCATCAGGATTTACATTGGAATTAAACATTGTTCTACTTAAATACATTAGCTTCTTCTCTCTAAATACATTTTTAAATTTACAATAATCAATTTATTTTTCTCTAATTAATAAAATTATCCTGTATTTATCTCTTAATGTATGTAAAATTTATTTTTCTATAACACAAAACTCCCATAATGATTCAGTCTCATAAGTAATCATTGTTATAATTAAAACCACAATTTTGAGAGTACTTCACTCTTCCATTTAAAATGCTATACTAAGGTGTGCTAAAGATTTCTTGGTCCCCCGATTTGTTCGCGTTAGGACCTCCTACGATAACAAACTGCACCCTAATGGAACCTTGCCCTTTTCAAGTGTGAAAAATGCATTTAAATAAGGATAATTCTAAGGTGAGTATTTTTCTGATAATCAATCTGCTCTTTTTTGAATATTTATTGATACTTCTAAAATAAAAAATAAAAATAAAACTTTGGAATATGAAAAGCCAAAGAAATATGAAAGAAAAAATAATAATAATGAAATTAATTTATATTTCTAATTATCCTAATTTATACAATTATCAATTATCAAAATAACAATGTTTATTATGGTACATAAAGAGAAAATATTCAATTTACACGGCCTCAAAATATAGTTATATAATTGAAAATAAAAAATGAAAGCGGCTTTTGGAGGCATATCAGGGATAGTAGTAAATACATACTTTTACTTCTAGAAATTACTAGTGCTTTCGTCCCAGCTGTAATGTGAATAGGCTATTCAGAGATGTATGATAATATGAATAGGCTATTCCCGGTCCTGATGTTTGAAACGAAAAAAATATACTTAGGAGTAGGAAATATCTGTACGTTACTAAAATAAACGCCCTCTCATAACAGCAGTTAAAGGACTACTGACGTATTACCATGGGCCAAACAAATAACAATCGAAAAATAAAACATAGTCAAGTCCAATCAACAAATTCCTTATGACTTGTTGTTAACATTGATTTTTAAGCTGTATAATAATAAAAATAATTCTTGTTCTTCAATTAATTTTAAATTTACTGTAATAAACTAAAAAAAAAAATTTTTAATAAATCTAATTAAATTAATTAATTTACAATAAAATAAAAAATAAATGAGCGGTCTTAATAGTTTACAATCCAAATTATTTATAGCTGTAACCCTATATTTCTATATGTGTGAATATTTTATAAAATGTTTAATTAAGTTTAATTACCCTACTAGACTTTTATCTTCGTATTAAAAAAAAATCCAAAACATATTATTTCATATTTTTAATATATTAATATTCAAATAAATACATTATTAAATTATTTAATCTAAATATATATGGACAGATATATTGTGTTATAGGGTGGATATGTAGAGGTTATAGGTGTTATTTATTGAATAACACCTCTTCCAATCGACTTATATAAATGTAACGATCTAATTTCTCTCCCCTTTAAGTCCTAATTTTATGAAAAATCTTCAATACTACTTATATATAGAATAACATCTATAAAGACAATAATATTATGTTTGTTGTATATTTGGCCAGAAATGGATTAACCTACTTTAATTAAAATCTACATACCTGCACGAACACATTTTTTGGTAAACTGTCAGTCCTACCTATTCCCGGCAACTCTCCGAAGCGTATATTGGAAGATAGCTATTCTTGTTCTACTAACAGGGAGTTTCTTCACAAGTCCATTTACCTATTTCTTTGTTACAATTGTGAGTCTAAAAAAAAAAAATCTTTCTTCAATTCGTATTTGGATGATTGCCATATTTAACGGTTCTATTCCGAACACGTAAGGTTTTCTTCTATCACCTAATCTGAATAAATTTTACTGATGTAAATATTTAAATAAATTGACTAGATAATCATAGATATGTTTAATAAATACAAATGAACAAAATTACATAAAATATAAAAAGATTAATCCACCTTATCTAAATGGCCTAGTCGTATATCAGATTATTGATTAGTCTTCTACAGACCGTATTGTAGATTGAAAGAAATGAGAATTCTTATGTAGTGTTGAATGTAAGGAATAAGTAGAAATTCGAAGATTGCAAAACGTTATAATAAAAAATTGTAATCGTTTTAATTCTATGCTGAAGGAGTTTCATCAATTTAATTTTATCTAAAAAATTATTTTATTCCCATATAAATTTTTATTAATTATATTTCTTGACATATATGTAAGTAATCGTGTCTGATGAAATCTATCATCCCCAGGTATTGTGTAGCCCGGATGTTTGCGTTCTCGATGTACATGGGGTCATCCTTGCCCATATCACTTTATATCGCAAACAGCTGGCCTGTTTGTTTATGGAATAGCTTGTTTTTGTCCTAAACTATTATTTATTTCAGTCTAATAATTGAGGAATCAATACAAATTCGTAAAGTCTCTTATTAGGATATAATTGGAAGGTTGCATACATTTACGAACTAAAGTTTCTTAAATCTGGACTAAAAGCATATAATATATAACTCCTTTGGTAATACTTATTTGTTCCATATTCTCATTATATTATACTGTTATATTTCTGATTTAAAATTTAGTACTTTTTTTATATTTTTAGTGTTTCCTGATAGTATTACGAGATGCTATATTTAAAATTTCTGCTTAGCTGGGACAAAAATTGTGATTTTATACAGTATTTAGTCAACGCTGTGTTTTTAAAAATATTTTTGGGATTCCTAATGGAATCTCTTTCGGTCAGTCAGAATGACATTCATTATTCAAAAGATTGACTGATGTGACTGACTAGAATCATTAAGACTCCTTCACTATCAGTTTGACTGATTCCTACTTGATATCTAGGAGAGAGAGAAAGAAATACTTTATTCATTCATGCTGCCCAAATACATCGGGTTGCTACATTACACAGCATACTGATCAATTCGTGACTGGACATATATAAATTACATATTTTTATATGATATAATATAATAGAAAGATAACTTTTATTTTTTCACACTTTTCTTTTACAATGAATAACCAGTCTACAAATTAACTACAAGTTTTTCAATTTATTCCTTTTTTTTTTTCCCCTTCTATTTCACAATCATTTCATTTGATCAACAAATTCCCCTATATAACAAATATTAAAATAATAAAGTAATAGATAAAACAATAATAGATAAAACAAATAAGATATGCGAAGCATGCATGCCTTCCCTCCTCTGGATAAACTCCCCCACTCATTAATTTCCATGCATGTGGTTGTGTATGATTCCCAGGGAGTCAAGTATTATATTCCCTTTCAACCTAGTCCTGGACATCGACCTCGAGCTCCTCCATGAAGCTCCTAGTTGTGCTAGGAATCGTTCCACGGGCTCCGAACCAGAGGCCTCTCACGTTGAAGTCTCGTGACCAATATCCGTGAACAATATCCGCATATCTTGTGGATCCATCCGTATCTACGCAGTAGACCTCATCAATGGAGGCAAATTCTCTTTCTTTTAGGAGCTTCATTAACTCGTATTTCACTCTATGATGTCGGCGTGTTATGAGGAGGGAGTTGTTGGGGCATTTCCCCAGTGTTGTGTTTCAGGCCCTCTGTTGAATTTGCGACAGAGGTACCCAACTTCTCTATCCTGTCCGCTGACACCTGGGACTCCACGTAGGGGTGCATAGTTTATATTCAATTTCAGGGCATTGGACCATTCAGAGCCCGAAAGTATTTGTTTACCGTATATAAACTTATTTGCTCTCGGAGTCTCTTTGAAATGGCGTACTCCAATGCCCTGCTACCTGCAGTTAACCTTAAAGATCTTGTGAAATATCTCTTTAGACTCGTTATTGGCAGAAAGTACTTTTGGCCATTATTTTGACATTTTCATGCAATGATAATGTTAAACGCTTGATATGGATTAAACATTCACAGCTTCTCTTTCCTTTGAAATTTTGAATGATCGGATTTTCAAATTGTTTCTGTAATCCATTAGTATTACCTTCGTGATCAATCTGTACGTCCCTCTTAGGTTTTATTGACATTCCGACTGACCATTTAGAGGTCTATGTACGTTTATTTTATGTTGTTTGATCCTTCAAGTTTTGTGAAGTTTCATCTAAATAATGTTGGTTTGTGCATCGTATGCAATTAATTTCGTTTATAACAATTATTATCTATCTGAATAAGTTGTCCAGCTCATTATTATTGTATAATCCAAATTTCGATTTATTAGTTTCTCGATGGTTCTTATTATTACAAGTTGTAGTTGTATAAATTAAAATGTTCCATCCTATTGGATAGATTATATTGGATTCATATCCAGTTATTATTGAACTTATATAAGTCAAAATGGAAAATAAATATTTTAATATATATTCACTAAATGTTTAGTATTTTTAATGAAAAATTTAAATGTCTTTTTCAGATTTCCTGCTCAGATGTAGCTGCTGAAAGTAAGTCAAATAATAATTTATTATCTAAAAACACAATTAGAATTTAAGAATTTTATTTCATCGACTATAATCTCCATATATTTCGTTTGTGATAAATATTGTTTATTTTACCAACAATATTAAGATTTATTTACTAATGGACCATTCTTATATAAATAAATCAATTAAAAATAAATCATATTCACGTATATGTTTTATTCCATAAATATTAATAGTTTCATTATTCTGTACGTAGTAAACAGTTTAATGAATGTGTGGCCTTTAGAACTTTCCAAAAGCTTGCTGTAAAGTTAAATTAGTTTTTGGATGGCAGGCTGAGTGCTCTTCAGAGATTATAACCTCTCGTCAACCGCCTGAACTACGTTCCTTATAACATGTATTTGTTAGAAAGAATTTATGGTAGTGTCGTGTTTAATTAAATTTTTATAGTTAGTTAATCAGAAATCGTTGGTATTGTGTTCTCTTAACTACTGTAGTAGACCGCATTGCTGTGTAACGATTACTACTGATGCTAGTAACTACGCCTTGGGAGTGATGTCTCAGAAGAGAGAGGAAGAGAAGAAACGCCCGGGATAGCACGACTGCAGGCGCTTAAAGCGGTGTAGTGTCCTCTAACAAGAGTTGTTAGGAATCAACTTCGACCCTGCGTATTTAGGAGGCGATTCAACGTCCACTCAGATAGAGGGGTCTAATGGGTGGCAAAATTAAAGGAATCTTCGACATAAGTCACCCCTTAGAAGGAACTCCTAAGCCAGTTAAAGCTCCTAGCCAGTATTGTGTTCAAGCTAGTTAAAGAAAACGTAGTAGCGGACTGGCTATCCCATGCAATCACCGTAAATGCCATAGAAGAGAGCTAACGAACAAGCCGGGGACATCAGAAAATTTCTGGGAGAATGGACTCCCGGGGGAGGGGTGAGATTCAAACAGCGGAGCAAGAAGACAGACTCCATCATCGGAAGATGAGAGCTCGAACGGTGATGGATTGTCTGACATTGAAGAGATGGAAGAAATTATTAGTGATAAAAAACGGCAGATTGTTTGGAAAAATGAGGACTTCTGGTCACATGAAGATGAAGCACACTAAATATGAGTCCAGGAGGTTATAACCTGCTGTAATTTGTGCAATATTTTTTAATTATTGAATTTCTAGAAGATTGATTGAACATCCTTGCAAATTATTATGATTATTCACTCAAAACGACTTCGTTTTAGAGAATTCGTCTATTTACAAGTCAGAAATATTTTTTGATGACTATTTTAACTATTTATCTTGCATCCTTAAATTCTTCCGTCTTAGATATGATTCTCGACAGTGAAACCATTTCCTTTTAAATCACAATGTTCACTGTCATTGTCGATGATAAAAAATATTCTCCATAAATAATCTATATATATTTATATTAAAGAACATACCAAACTCACTCAAAGACATAGTATTCTCCCCATCTCAAAAACCACATGTCAGCTGAAAGTTTTATAGTGCTCCCCTTATGGAGTAAGCGTATCAGCCTTATTGGTCTGAAAAAAATTGTCCTAAATGGTTTAAAAAATAAATTAATAAAAGTTAAACTGCAGAGCAATTGGTTGGAGTATTTGAAGTATATAAACTAACTTTGAAGACTAACTATATACTTTTCACGCTAGCTTCAGACCGGTGAAAATCATTTATCCAATTGAACTGTTAGCCACCGGTGTGGAGTGTTTGTTGATGTTAGTATATTTGGTGACAGCGTGGGCTTTGGCCGTTTTCAAACGGTTTTTTCTCAAATGTCAAATAGATTGGCCCCTTGTAATAGCTGAACAGTTGAGTTAAATCCACACAGGTGACAAACTGTTATCCCATCACTTTTTTTTTTTTTTACCTGAATAACAGATTTTTAATTTGAAGTGTACATTGAAATTATTAATAATTGTTTAATTGATAACTTAAAATTGTATATTTCTTGTAATTTTTTTTTCCTGCGTTTAGCAAATGTTGACCAATTCTTCAATTTAGTAAGGCAACTAACTTTTAGATTGGTCAAAAATTAAAAATTGGTCAAACAAATACATTTTTTTCTACTAAATATTAATTTTATGGGAGTGCGAATTAAAGAAGAAATAATGAATAAGGATTAGAAATAAGGAGCAAAGAAGGAATAATGTCAGAACCTCCATTATGTGCTTATGAAAATTCAATGGTAACAAAGAAACTAATCTGGAATAATGTTATTTCGGTGGGAATTCCCTCGAAAATGTTAATGCAGAGAGCACATTGAGTTAATAGGAATATGTATTTAGTATGTATATTATAAATATATAATTTAGAAACAATAATTTTATTGAGAATGACATTTTCAAAAGGGCAAAGTTGTTTAACTGAGAGTAAAGAATAAATAAATAAAGATAACAATGTAAATGTTCAAACAAAAATGAAATAAAAATAAATATGTAGAAATTGTAAGCCAAATTAATGAATGAAATATACCAAACATCATCCCGTATGTCCCAAGTACTTTACGAAAGTAGATTAAGAGTATTTGGTACTTAAATATAGTAAAAGTTAACACAAAAATGAGTATAATACTTTTCCTTATTCAGCTGGGTCGAGCAGGATGAATGAAGAACAATAAAGTCACGGACACGTTTTTATCGCTTCACTCAACATTAGCGTCAATACCAATTGCCAAGCAAAACTTGGTGGAATAAAAAAACAATGTGGACAGACAATCACGATTTATGAGGCAAATGCTCGAAGAAACACCTATTTTCAGTCCTTTTTGTTATAGATTTCTGACGCCCAGATTAATGTGAAACGTAGATCTTGAGCCATGATAAAACAGAAATATCAAAAATTGGCCAATTTCAATTTAGAGATAATATTGCTTCTCCCCCAAAAAAACAAAACCCCGCTATACTATCGCTATATACTAAGATATTAAAGAAGGACACGAAAATTCAACTTAAGAGAATGACCCATATTACTACGTTAAATTGGACTCTACGTCGCGGGCAACAGTTCCTGAATTTAATATAAATATAGGAAATGTGTTCTATATAATGTGTTCTATATAAATGTGTTCTATATTTTCCGAATATACGCTAATAATTTAAGTATTGAATTAAAGTATAATTGATTACTATACATCCAAATTCTTTAATTTTTATTCATTGACAAATACTCCATTTTCGAACAATTTATCAATTTTAGTCAAATTCATCATAGGACTTGAAAATGAACTAGTTGTCCGTAATGTAGTCTCAATGAGTGAATGAACGAGAAAACATTAAAGTATTTAAATTAATCTTCCTGAAGTTCGATGTTAAAATAAATTGTTAGGAGAAAAAGCGTCCACATATAATGTGGTACCATATGGACATATAGTTTTATTTTATTTGTTCTATTTTTATTTTATATACTTTGTTAATTATTGTTGTTCATTTTTATCTTTTCGAATTCACTGTTTTATTATATTTTATGACGTTTTATAATTTCATTTTTATTTTGTACTTAACTCTAAGGCTTTAAAGCCTAATTTTGACGCTTGTATATTATTCTAAAGGGATCAATCCCAAAATAAATAAAGAATATTATTATTATTATTATTATTATTATTGTTATTATTATTACCACCATCAATCAGACTATAATAATATCAGGACTATAATCCATCCTTTCGTCCTGATCCAGTAGTAGTAGTGGACACATCAATAATTAATACAAACTTGATTTGCTTTAAATATCGCGGGTGAGTTAGAATTTATATATATATGTGTGTGATGGGCCTTCTACCCATATTTTGTATTATACCTGTTTATATTCATTACCTTTATTACAAAGGCCTATGCAATAGCGAAGATTGATACGGTGTGAAAAAATAGATACCAAATCGAACTTTCGATTCTATGTTTGGAGAACAAAAATAATACATAAAAAGAAAAAAAGTAAAGTTGTTTCTCGTACGTTTACCTTTGCTTAACTTCTAGAAGTCTTAATATAAAAAAATTCACCGAACTTTTATGTCGCACGTCCTTCATAATGGATTCGAGACGTGTTCTCTCACACAAAAGCACGTAAAATATTCGTTTCGAAAAAGTTGAATCGACTGGCGAATTGTAATGACTTCATAATATGGCACTGCTAGGTTTGGATGTGCTATAGAATATCAAATGTTGCCACGAAACGAAGATTACAATAACCGTTTAAAGTCATATAAGAAAAAACTTGTCTGCTGTCTAGGAATCCACATTTGTATTATGGGAGGTGAATAATTTTTATTTTTTTTTTTTTTTAAAAGGGTCATTAACTTCTTTTTATTAAAGTTTCTACTAACATTAATTTCAAAAGAAATGATTTCGTCTCTGCTTTTTTTCGCTAATTCCCTTAGGGATTGCCAGAACTATTTTTAGTTTTAGAGCTCCACGCCAGAAGGGACTATCTTCATTAACATATGATCATTTTGCTACCATCAATATTGAATGAATATACTGGTAGACTTTATTTTAACTATTTTTTGTATTTGGAGATAAGAAATACTGACGAATTTGATCAATTTAAGACTTTTTCTAGCTCTACATCTGTCGGACATACATTAAAAAACTATGGATAAAATTAATAGTAAATTTTGGCTACTTTAACTTTATGTAGAATTATGTTTTCCATAAAATGCATAGCTCCAGAATAACGAATAAAATTTGAAAAAAATGAAAAAATTTCAATGTTTTTGTCGAAATTTTATTTTAAAACTTGAAATTCGTATTTAGCACAAAAACATTCAAATTGAGAGAAAAACCATTATTTGGATTTTGCTAAGTGCAAGTTCTATTTGATCGGACTAATTTGGTGATTTAAGGTGTCAGTTTTGAAAACGCCGGTATAGTGATTTATCTTTTAGGAACACATACTATAAATATATCCGCCGTATGAATTTTTCGTTAAATGAATCGTCAAATTTTGCTATCAAAAATTAAAATTTCATACATATGGTTACAGTTTTCAAGGGACTGGCC
The DNA here is from genome assembly GCF_000696795.3 of Halyomorpha halys. Lineage (NCBI taxonomy): Eukaryota > Metazoa > Arthropoda > Insecta > Hemiptera > Pentatomidae > Halyomorpha > Halyomorpha halys. The sequence continues at coordinate 889,152 of NW_027107476.1, forward strand.
GAAGTTGTGTTTTCAGATAAGGATAATTTAAAAGAGCTTATGTTTATTACCAGTGGTGAGGGATTTCAATAGGAGTCCGCCAGTATACACATCCTTCCTGCAGATTCGTAACTTTGTGATATATAGATTTCCTGACCGGAAGACTGGTAGAAGAACCATACCAAGTACTATTAGATAACAATTATTGTTATATGTTATTATTATTGGACAGTCCAAATTATTTTATGAGACAAAGAGGAAAATAAACAAAATGTTGGGTTGTGGAAACATTTAGAATACCATTACCATGAATTTTATCGAATCCAAGTTTTATGCGCCGGTGATTCTTTAGGTAAATACTTTTTCAAATGTAGGATGAGTCAATTAAATGTATCATGTTCTTTCCGGTTGGGTTCAATTCACTCCCTGACCAATAATAAGAGAGTTTTCTCATACTTGCCTGGATTGTGATTCTTGAATTTACTATTCTCCTATCTTTAGTAATCCTTTTAAAAAATAGTTTTCGGTACGAAGCACTAGATGGAGCGATTGTTTCAGGTACGGTCTTGATTATTTGGATTTTTATGCAGTTTGGTCGACTTTGGTAAGGTCTGTCAGTATTGGCGGAATTGGACCTTCTGATTCGTTATGCTAATTTTTTTTTTTTTTTTTTAATATTGCTATAAACAATTTCTATTGCTATAAAAAATAGATTACTTAAAGACTGAAAAATCACACCACACGACTTCGAATGCTAAAAGCCGGATAGGGCGTGTGTAGTGGACGCATTCCAATGCTTTCTCTAATTGTCGGATCTGTCGGCCATGTTTGACCGTGAACGGACGTACTTTTAGTCAGCCCAATTAACTAAGACCATACGACCGGTTTGGACCTATTGCGTTCTTCAGAATGTTGCATGGCCCTTAACCAGCTTATTGCATTGACACAGGCTGTTGGAGGAGTTTGAAACTGTTTGGGTTGACAGTTTGAACAGTCTAGTTACTGCAACAGCTGGGTTTGGGCGTCATTTGATAAATGAAGCTAGTCCCGCCTTATCTATGACTTTCCATATAGTGAGGGGTTTATTTAGACACATACAAGCTCTCACAGATATGTTTATGTTAACATTTTAATCGATAGAGAGAATTTTTTTTAATATTAAACATTGTTTGAAATGCGACATACTGATTCCGTTGACTATCTAAAATACAAAGGAGAATTGCATGATTTAGGTAAATTTACAGTTTCCCTATGCGTTCTAGAATGATCCTCTGAGGGCCAAAATCGATATAAATCGTGTTACCTCCGTGTACCAACACATATAGGGCAACACTGTCTTGTATGCAAATGAACATGCTGCTATTAGATGAGTTAATGGTGTTTACCAGAACCAACCAATCACCTTTGTTTTCAACTTCATTTTACTTCCATTAATAATTTATCGAGAACACAATTAGAAATATTTACTTGTTATTAGTTAGTATTTTATTCATTTATCACAATATTTTTTCAGTTTACTACATTACCTTTTCTTATAAATATTTTTCCAAAACATCCTTTTTTAAACTTCATATATCAAACTTATCATATATTAAAATGATTCTATTTCGTTCTCATTTATCCCTGATGAAAAACTTCAAAGTAGGGCGAAACGTTGGTTACTGACAAGTAGTTTCTGTTATTACCGAGTGGAGGTCTTTCTACACTCAGTAACATTTATTCTTACGCCTTATATAGAGGTATTTAAGTTAGGTAAGCACAATGTAGGTAATTGTGTACCTAACTACCCAATTGAAATGGTAAACAAACTTACCAATATTTGGTAGATCTTTTTTTTATTTAAATATTAAAATGCCTTATAACACATCGAATTTACATATTTTATTATAATCTGAAGTCTTTATAAATTTTGAATCAGGTTCGTTTATTATCATTATTTTGAATTTCATTAGTTAATATTAAAAGCGAATATTTGTGCATTGAAAAATATAACGGAGATACCTAAAGCAATATCTGTTACATATGAACCTAAAATCGATTCTTCACAACGGCAGTTGACCTGAATCGAGTTTCCAATAAATATTGGAGATACCCCTGTGTATCCGCGGACTGATTAGACCCCGGGGAGAATGAAGGCAGTGACCTGTATCGTAGATCCTGATGGCAGTGTTTTAGTGCCTCTACCTCTCTTCTCCGATCGGCTAGAAAGAGCACCCCCCAAATACCACTCAATGAAAGTCCGTATCAACCTTTTTCTTTGCTGTAGGTCACAATACTTACAATGGTACTGAGTGTACAAGCTATTGTTTGCTATAAATCGACAATTCTTATTTATTTAGAGCGAAAAGTTCAATAATTTGAATACATCAGCTACACGTCCAAGATCAAATTTGTATATAATTTGGACTTTGTATATCAATCTATTAAGTATTGGCAACAATTATGAAAACTAATTCAAGATATTTATGAAAATCATCCGTATGAACAAGATGTCCTCAGACCTCAATCCACAATTGAACATCTACACCTAATTAACCTAATCCTAGAAAAAGGAAAGGAATACAGCTTTTCTTGGTGTTGAAAGACTTAAAAAAAGAATTTGATTCCGTCTATCATAATCAACTATGGGAACTACAGAGCAAATAAAGAATGGTTTATACCTGAATGTGTTAAAAAATATATATGAAAACACAAGGGCCTTTATAACCATTTGGGTGATAACAGAACGTTATTTTATTTAATTGCCTCCTAAATTATGTGTTCATTAAGCTGTACTAGGAAGGAAACGGCGCAACTATCAATGTATGCAAGTTACTGAGTTTGAGGTTCGCGGAAGATATAGTTATTTTCGCCAATTCATTAAGTGAGACCAAACAAACGGTCAGTGAACTCCTTGAGCAGTGTGAATCCGTGGTTGAATATTAATATTAATAAAACGATAATGACGAATTCACCGAAAGGAGAGGTCAAAGTTAATAACCAGGAAATCAGTTCTGTCGAGCAGTATATTTACTTAACATGATCCATCTCATTTAAAGACAAAGAAGATAAAATATATAGAAGGATAAATATGAGATGGGAAAAATATTGGGGCTCGAAGTTCGAACACATTTTTAAAAGGCAACCACCTTGAGGATTAAAGGGAATGTTATTGGAAACTTGAGTTTATCTGGAAATTTTATATGGATCTCAAACATGGTCAGCAATAAAAAACAATCATAAAAAATTGGCGAGGACAATTGCAAGTATGATCGGTATCAAAAGAAAAGACTGCATCAGCAACGGATAAATACAGTCTAGAATTAAAGCTATAAGTCTACCAGAAGAAGCACATAAACTAAAATGGTGGTGACATCCTGGTACGAGAAGATGGTCCAAAAGTACTGGAGTCTTAGAGTGAATGACAAGGGAACACATCTTGGAGAAGGATACCAATTACACTTAATTGGTAGTTAAGTATTCAAACACAGCATAGAAAATCTTTTATTTAATTATATCTGGTAAATAATTATATTTTTTAATATATAAAAAAATATTTAATGAAGTAGTGTTTTTAATTTAATTCTTCATATTTATGAACATAGGCCTGGGAGAACTACTTAGAGCAGCATACAATACATTTCTAACATTAAAACACGTTGTAACAATAATAATATTTTCTCAGGCACCAAAATATAATATACTCTATCGTATATAATATAATATATTCTTACCTCCCACGTAAGAGACTTTTAGTTCTGTAAAGAATGGAAATAAAACAGTGACGATTATTATTATTATAAATCAAGATCGATTACCTCTTCTACGCTGAATAATATGAATCAACAGGTCCTTTTATTTCAATGTACTATGAGGTTTCCATTTAAGTATCTATCAAGGTGAAGTCCTTGGTTCCGCACATGCCCAGCTCTAGTAAGTGATGGATTATGAAAGGAAACCGAAGACCAGGATGTGGAAGGACCAAGAGCATTGGTTAATAATTTAATTTTAGTTTGATTATAATGTGAAGATGAAGGATTTCGCTGGCATACAATTACAAATAATTAGTCGCGTATCGATAGCTTACTTTACCGGGGTGCTAGGTACATTTCCGCTATTATTACAAACAATTCAATTAAAGGTTCTTTTAGAAAAAATTACAACTTTTCGATTAGTTTTTAGACTGAACAGATTCAGAATTGAAAATTTTTAGTTTTCCTAAAAGAGAGAACCTTTAATTATATTTTTCGTGGAAAGTGGAAGTGTATTTAGCACCAAGGTGAAGTAAGCCATTGATATAATAAAGTTGTAAAATCTGATGTTCATTGCACTCGGTTTTAATAGAATAAATATAAGATCATTTTCCGGTTAATTTTGTCTATGAAAGATAAAAAAAAAAAAAAGAAACTCGATATACTATGTCTTTGCCGCCTTATATTGTTGTAAATTATCTAGCAAACTACTAGATAGAAAATCGAGCAGCAAGCAGTTCTTCAAGGATACCTAATGAAAGGCCTAGGAGGACCACTTCGAAAAGCATACAATACATTTCTAACACTAAAACACTTTGTAACAACATTTCTCAGGCACCAGAACATAATATGCTCTATCATATATAATATAATATACTCGTACTTTTCACTATTACTGAAGCACTTACAGAAGATTGAAAGTTTTTACAAGATATACATTTTTTTAATTTAATTAAATTACTGAATTCAAATTGTTAATCATTTATACATCCATTGTATTTTACATTAACTCATTTATCTTATCATTGCATGCAATTTACGTCATGGTTAATAACTAGACCACTAATGACCACTTGGTTTGATCCAGAACGTTACAAAATAACTGGATTCCAGCCAAGCCCACTTCCTTGTACAACTATTGACAAATAAAACAATTCATACAAAGTATTGAACCGAAGACTCTTCCTGGATTGTGATGGTACAGGTGTTGATTTTACAACCCGATATAAAACTTGGTTGCCGGTCTCCTGCAAGGGTACTGATCAAGTCCAATATTTTACTATTTAGTCATAAATGAATATTCGAAAATTTAAAGTGCTAATGACACATTGTTATACTCCACTTCTTAAGGAAATTCACACAATCACCAATGGACTAAAATAAGTCAATAAAAAATAAAGTACATTTAAAATGGGCATCTAATCTATATAATGAAAAAACTGCATTACTTCTTTCAGAACGAGGACGTATACTTCCCTGGAACATAGTTTTAAATGGTACTCTTAACCCTCTTTCCAAATTCGTCAAATACTTAGGAGTCGCACTAGACAAGGAACTGTTATTAAATCAGCTTATTAATAAAAATTAATAAAACACTTGGAAAATAATTTACGAAATGTATCAATATTTTAATAAAAATCCAATCTGTTCCCCAGAAATAAATTGATACTCAATAAATCAGTTATAGGACTTTTTCAAATTTATAAACTATCTCAATGAGAATGATTTTTTTCCGTGTTATCCCTCTGTAGAGCCACCTTTCCTTCTCCGTTTGAAGTTCCAATAATTAATGGTTATATAGTTATAAAATATTTAAAACTAGTTTTGTCATTATTAGGCCCTGTTACAAAGCTAAATTTCTAATATAAATTGTCAATGGTTTCAGTACAAAAAAAAAAAGTTTCTTTTGCAGTAAATCTGAAAAAAAAATGACTGTCATATTGTTCAGTATCCTTTCAAGTATTGCTATAAAAACATAATTTGAATTTTATGCCGAACACACCAATCACCATGATATTCTTTACTTCTGTCACAAAGTTGCAGTCACTCCCCAGTAGTTATTAAAATACCCCCTATAATATACATTTACAAAGATAAATTTCGTCCTAAAAGGTGACCAAGCAACACTGGTAAGAAAAAAAAACAAAGTCTTGTTTGTTTCCTAATCTAACTGCATTAGTTATTTGCAGGATGTAAAACTATTTTTATTGGTGGTCACTACCTCGTCTTCAATAAAATCAATCCATGTAAGACTTTTATATTACAAAGTTACATAGTAGTTCAAAACCATGTTTATCTTTCTTGTTTGGTGAAGGTTCTCTTGCGTGCGTATACATATTAAAAATGGTTGATTTGTCTTTCCTTAGGCAGTGAATCCCTAGCCCAATGAAAATTCTAAGAAGCAACCATGATACGAAGGGAGGGCCACCCTAATTTTTTATCAATATTGATTAGTAAGACTAAAAAAAAAAATTGTTGCTTCCTCACTTTTGTATTTAAACGGGAACCTTCTTATTTGAGCTAGAAATCAAATTTCAATAAACGTATCCTTTAAAATCAAATTTTCTTTTTTCATTTTTAAACTGATCCGAAGTTATACTGATTACCTACTTAGCTAACATTATTAAACCATAATTTATGTTTTCTAAGTCCTCAAAAGTAGCCTCCTTAGTCACAGACTTTTTTTTATAAATCGATATAAAGAAAACTATGTTCGTCCTGCTCTGGGTATGCCTGCTTCGAGAAGTTTTCAAAGAGCATTCCCTGGAGTTGATAAAAATCTAAAAAATGGAAACAATTGATTTTTAATTTTGGAAGGAGTTAGGTAGCTAGCATTAATTAAATAGTATTGAATGTATTTGAATACATATATGTACAATTTTACGGTTTCGTTGAACTGCGTCCCCTATGATATCTAAAATTTTCTTTCTTCATTAATCCATTTACTTATTTTAAAAAAATATATAAACAAAATGCATTAAATTCCACTCTCTGCAGCTTGATTTTCTCTATTTGGAATATGTTCCTATCTTTTCGTTACCGTTCCGAATTAAACTTCACTCTTCTGTCCTTTGTATGTAGCCTTACCGTCTTAATTGTGATTCCTACAGCGTCTGCCTACCTAGGTAGACTGGCCTCTGGGTCTGCTCAGAATTGTTATGTCTTAAAATCTTATGATGTTTCTCTTAAATAATCTTATCTTTAATGGCTTTTTGAGGCTCTTCAGCTTATTAGAGTGTCTAAAACTAGAATAAATTATTGGTCATAACGTTTCCCGGAAATCTGTAAGGATTATCAGGAAAAACTATATAACGTAACGATGCTCACACGAGGAAGTAAAGCAAAGAGGAAATGTGCTGGTATAGGGGCAATCTCCTATTTTGTGCCAGATAATATCTAAATCCTGTTATACGAAAACTACTTTTTTGTTAAAATATGTTAGAAGGTATAGCATAATCCTATTGTTCTTTTCTGATATATAACCTCAATCAAATCTGTGTAACCTAAAGAAAATGCAAGGAAAATATAAATTCCTTACGAATAAAATATTTAATTAAATGATGTATGAAGCCGAAAAATAAATTTTATGCACATCTAAATAATCTTACTTTAGAATTACCATTTCAATTCTTAATATAATGTGAAACTTTACAAATTAGAATGAACAACTTGTCTCAAGAATTTACATGCTATTTCAAAACTTTTAAATTGAATTAGTTCTTTTGTTAGCCTTGATTCTTAGCTTCCGTTATTCAGTTCATCCCTTACGTACATTATTCGTTATCTCGGAACATAATAAGTTACGTCGGCATAAAATAAATAAATATGGTTTTGTTTATTTATGTTGTTCTTTGCTGACCGCACCCCCCGACAAACTTCTCCAATCTTAATAAGTTACCTTTTTGGAAGAACATTTAGCCAATTTTGAAAGCTATACCTTAGACGAAGGGATTCCAACAAACATTTATGCAGTGTGTAAGGTGATATTTATCTGAAGTCTTAAATTAAATTCTATATTTGTTTTTATTTTATTTATCGCTTATTGTTATTGGATAGTATTTCGGTAAAAAAAAAGAATCTTATATAAATATACACCCCACGATGGGTCTTGAGTTCATTCAACTTTTGGTATGGATTTACTTTAAGATTTTCTGGATTTTACATAAGGATGTGATGCCAGAATTTGCGGTCAATCACCAGGTTTTTCTCTCCAAGCTGTACAGAGGCTGGGTGTGCCCTTGGAGAATCTTCAGACCCCAAGGGTCGATCCTCGGCTGATATATCAGAAAAAAAATATATCTACTGCAGCCGAACCGATCTTGTGAGTTAAAAGACCAGCTTCTTTTTTCTCACTCAGCTACCCAACGTCTTAATCAATTATAACGTGATTAATTAATGTATTTTTACAATTATAGATTTTTAGTATTAAAAGAGTATAGACCGTGAATTTTCGCAGACTAGAGTTCATTTGATGCCAAAATAGTGACACAAGAGATGACAAATGTTAAGGGGCCGGAAGACCCGGTCACAATTGAGACAGGCCACAAGAACGACTAACAAGCTGGCAAATGTCAAGCTGATCCCTCTCTGTCTGCAGTCCGCAAACTATATTTATTATCTAACAGCTGTTGGAAGCTGAGCAACTGTTAGAGTTTCGTCCCAATTAAACTTGAATCAATTATATAATGTTACCGTTAAAAAAAGTATGAGGATATGAATCGAGAAGGAAAAAAGTAATTACTTAATGTAAATAAAAAAATGGTGGAACAATACTACAATTTGATAGTATTAAATCCGTTTTTCCTAGCAGATTCTTAAAAATGCTAGAGTTTTAAAATATATTTTACAATACAATAAACAATAAGGCCATATATTAATTCTCTTTTCTATATATCGAGTGAAAGGCCGCCGACTTTGGAGTAGTTGGTTCATAAGGGAACTGAGATGGATAACCAACTCCCAAAATCATCTAGAACAATATTTCTCCTTCTTGTGAAAAGCAAGATCCTAGAGTACCTCATGCCTAGTCTTCCACCTACTTAATTTAATTATATTTTACAAATAAAAAAAATTAATTGCTGCAATGCAAACCTATTTCAACATGTTTTCCTTCACTGCCTTTAATAGTACGTAGTTGACACAATAATTAGTGAAAAAACGTAAAGTTAGGTTATCTAAGCTGAATTCACATCTCTTAAAGGGCAACCACCGTAAGTCTGTGCTCTGTTCAGATATTTTTGTAATAAGATGCATGGTATAATATATTTTGTAATTTTTTTTCTAGGTATAAAAGATGAAAATGAAATAAAAAATTCAAGAGCTTGTCCTTGGGATTTTTTTTTAATGTCAAAGTCTTTGGAATAGTTGAAAATTTAATCCTTAATAAATTATTCTCAGGAACATGTGGAAGAGGTCAGTGAAAAATTGGTGTTCCTCGGAATTGTAGTTGAGAACTTAGGTATGTACTTAGTATGCAGGTGTTAGGCTATATGTATTAAGTAATCGTATTGGTGTTCCTCGGAACTGTAGTTGAGAACTTCGGTATGTACTTAGTATGCTGGTGTTAGGCTATATGTATTAAGTAATCGTATTGGTGTTTCAATGCGACGCAGTTTATGTTTACTTACTCCGGAGTATGGGGCACTGCTGTTCGATGTTCTTTATCTAGAATTTGCTGTGTCGTTTTAAGATCTATGAGATCCAGTAGTGAGAGAGAACTCATTTCGACTTCAGTACAAACTGGAGTGGATGGTGGGACAGATTTTCTGAGTGGCACCTTTCTGACTTGCCACTCACCGTCCATTTCTCTCCTACGGAGTCCTCCATCAGCAACTTCCATTGATTGGAGGTCTCATTAATCCTCTCCCTCTGGTAGCGTTTGAAGCCCTCGACTCTTCATTTCATACTTGAGCACAAAACCTTGTACCATTCATGATTTTGAATTTATTTATTTTTTCGTTACAATATGTTTATCTGATAATTTTTATTTGTTCATATTATTATAATAATTTTGATACAAAAATGGACTCAGATCTTCTCTTTTTATGTAAATTTTGATGGTTATTTTAAGTGTATGAGAAGAATATTTTTGTTAGAAAAACTCAACAAATTGTTTGTATATATCTTGAAATTTAATTAATGTTTCTAAGCATCACTGCATTTATTCGAGAATCCTCATGTTTATATTAAATGGGTAAGTCTATTTTAAGTTTGAAGTCCGTGGTCCCTCAGTCAATACCCTTTTGGTATACACTCCACCGTTAAACCTACTTATTTTCATCGTAATCAGAAGAGATGAAGAAGAAATTTTAATTGGTGATGAGAAACGACTTTATGACGCAAATTTGGGTCGAAATTAAACTTAATACGTGAAGAAATAATTGTAGAGAACTGTTTGGTAAGTGTTGGGATTCCTGTCTTGCAAAACCAGTCTGTTGCATTACGGACAAGACCGCATTCCTGTATCTAAGTCAGTGTTGGCTCATTTACGGATCACTTTGTTAATTAAGCCATTACTGTTGCTTTTAGAGCGCGCGTGATTAACTTGACTTAACGAAGTCGTAGTTAAGTACTCTTCCCGTGTCAAAGGAACTGTGAGCTCAATGAGTTTCCATGCAAATATTTACGTGCTGGTATAATTAAGTTTTACAACATTTACACGTTATATAATTATAATATGGGAAGATTTTTTTATGTATTTATTTATAACAATGCATTGCTACATTCATAGAATTATTGAATTATGTCCGTTGAAGATTGACATTTACATGCTCTTGCTACATAATATATATTGCTCTTCTACAGAGGCCTTGCTGGTGTAGCTTCAGCCCAAGGAGAAGTGAGAAGAGCCCATAGCTTCCTTCTACTCTTACACGAAAGTCTAAATCAGTGATTCCCAAAGTGGGTACCACCGGCCCCTGGTGGTGATGGCCACAGGAGCATTCGGACAACTACAAGTTGTTCCGGCCTACAATATTACTGCTGGTGAAAATAGAGCCGAGGATTACTAAATTGGTAGCAGCACACCCAGTTTATCTTTCTCATTAAGATGATTTCGAATGTTTTAACTTTTTTTGTTTTACATTATATTCTCAGTTCAATAAACAGTTAAGAAGTCATTTTAAAAAAGTAAATTAGCAAAAAAAGCAAACAAAAAAATTGCAATAAATTCACCTATTTTTATATGTTTATTTATTTTGTTTCTCGTTTTACTTAGTCCTTTTATTATTCGTTTAAAACAAGGGCTAGGCTATAATAACGTTATAATTGCATATTCGTTAATATTCTATTATATTGATAATAAGTAATACGCATTGCAATATTTATTCTGCAAATATTGGTGCAATTGATGTGTGTGTGCGTGTTGCATGTTGTATTTATATTTTATTTAAGTTTACGAGGATTGTTTAAACTGGTGAGCGGGGGGAAGTAAAAAATTGTCATGCTCATAATTAATGCTTATTTGTATCTATTGTATTTATATTTAAGTCTAAAATATATATTGTGATTTGATTGTAAATAAACTTTGGTGGTAGGAAACACGTCAATAAAGTAGTCTTGTTTTCGCATCCACGAAGTGTTATTCCGCTATCTGTTTCTCTTTTGATCAGATTTTCTCTGCAGACACTTAGCTTGTATAGGGAAGAATATCGCTCTAAAACTGTTTAGGAACCTTCCTTATATCCAATCATACATGGACATTGATAATATGTATA
>NW_027107476.1:900626-902812 GCF_000696795.3 Halyomorpha halys
ATACTCATAATTAATGCTTATTTGTATCTATTGTATTTATATTTAAGTCTAAAATATATATTGTGATTTGATTGTAAATAAACTTAGGTGGTAGGAAACACGTCAATAAAGTAGTCTTGTTTTCGCATTCACGATGTGTTATTCCGCTATCTGATTATCTTTTTTATCAGCTTTTCTCTGCAGACACTTAGCTTGTATAGAGAGGAATATCGCTCTAAAACTGTTTAGGAACCTTCCTTATATCCAATCATACATGGACATTGATAATATGTATAACTCAGAACTAAGGCGAAACATTGTTTTAATTGTAATATGTAAATAAATAAAAAATAAATTTCTAATTGTAATATGTCTCATCAATATATTAATGTTCTCCTGTTTTATGTTCTCAGTTCAATAAACAGTTTCATAATATTCAAGTTCAATGTTTCTAATTTACACCTTTCTTTGCTATATTTTACGACAAAAGTAGAAACATTAATACATATATATTTCCTATCAATTGTTATTAAAATTTAAAAAAAAATAATTTCTAGGGGGCGTTCAGTAATATTTTTCCCGGAAAGGGCTGGTAAAACAAAAAAGTTTGGGAACCACTAGTCCCAATAATATAGCATGGTACTTAAATTTTTGTTCTTAACTATTCCTTGAGATTTTCACTGTCATTCCACTAGAACATGCAAATTTTTTTGTGCGTTTACTGGTCCTTGCAAAAGTCGTTGAAATTTATGAGGCCACTGTCAGCTGCGTTTCCTTATTCATATGCCGTATGAAAAAATAAATATTGCTCGTAGTTCTGTTTATTAATTTTAGTTTTTTTAATTTTATTTAGAGGTATTTCTACGACATAAACATTTCTTCAACATCTTTAGACGTCCAGTTGTAAATAAAAAGGAAGTGCTACATATCCATATATTATATATCCAACTGTAAAACCTACGAAAAGTAAGGTATTGAAGTAATACCACTTAAGGAAAGCCAATTTGCAAAATTTATTTCGTACATAATGAAAAAAGATTGGTTTCTGTTAAATTACTGTAGATTGTTTATATTATTAGTTTATTTATTAGTATGTGCTTTCTTTGAAATAATTGGGTTTGACAAGATTCAAGCATATGACAGAAATCGTTATTTTACACATTATTGCTATTACGCACTACCATATATTTTGATAAATAATGATTCATTTTCGGTTTAACATAATAGATATGTTTGTATGTAAAAAGATAATTTAAGCTTTCGAAAATATCAACTTAAAAACCCAGTTCAGTCTCTGAACTTGAATTCTAAGCCTACAAGGACATCCACTGTCCATCATATGTCACCTATGACGTCAGCTGTCGACGAAACTGTAAAAAAAGATTAAAGTATTTTATTGCTTTACTGATAGTATCGGTTGATTTTATAATTGACGTAATGGAGGAATTTAAGTCTACTAAAAGGCCTTTGATCTTCTTCCTGTGAATTATAATTTAATATTTTAACCCGATAGCTTTATTAAGTTACCCCCTTTGGCAAAATAGTTAATATTAGCAATTATAATATATTTAAGGATATTTCTTGATGGAAATAAGAAATAGCTTGGGGTTTTAAAGCTTAAATACAGACACAGTCAAATATAATTAATATTATTAATATAATTATATAAGTAATATGGATTGATGGTTGAAAATTTTAATTATTTTTATTTTATTATTAAAGATTTTCCTATTTTGTGGGAACAAAACTACCATACAATTGTATAAACTGTATATTGCGTTTATTTTTAAAAGATATAGTAAAATTTAAGATTGAAATCCTAAGCTTTTTTTTTCTGTTATAACCTTCTAGTCAAAATCGTGGTATTTCTGTTCTTATAATGATGAAAACTCCTTAAAGTTTAAGTTTTTAAGAAGTGATTTTAAAAAAGTAAATTAGCAATTTAGTATGTATATAGTGTACATAGTCCCAATTAAAAAAAATAAAATTGCAATAAATTCATCTATTTTTATATGTTTCTCGTTTTACTTAGTCCTTTTATTATTCATTTATAACTATATAGGCTAGGCTATAATAACGTTATAATATTCTATTGTATAGATTTCTATTATATAGAATAGGATATTCGTTAATATTCTATGATATTGATAATAAGTAATACGCATCGCAATATTTATTCTGCAAATATTGGTGTAATTGATGTGTGT
>NW_027107476.1:903051-976962 GCF_000696795.3 Halyomorpha halys
GATAATATGTATACCTCAGAACTAAGGCGAAACATTGTTTTAATTGTAATATGTAAATAAATAAAAAATAAATTTCTAATTGTAATATGTCTCATTAATATATTAATATACTCCTGTTTTATTTTTGTTTTTTTGTATTTATTACAAATAATTTCACAAAAACAAAACCTTCACTTGTTCAACATTCATTATTAAATAATTAGTACCAGGCTAATTTTTGGTGTTAACAAAGAAATTAGGTGGGTGGCTCTACTTGTCAGGACCATTCTTGAGTTAAAAGAGGAGCCAGTTCGAATCTAGCCATATTAGTTTGAAATTTATTTATTTATTTATTGTAATTTACAACTGTACAAAATAATACAATAGTATGTTTCATAGTATATTACATACATGTAATATGTAGTATGTTTCATATACACTTGAAAATCTTGGGAAGGAACCACCCGTTGGTGGTACTTCAAACATTAATTTAAACTAGAAGGCCTCGGAGGATTATCAGGGATTGTTAAGGATGAAAGATTAAGAATTAATGGGTTAGGATGGTTAAGGAGTTTAGAATAAAAAGACGCATATCTGGTTTGGGTCAAATCTGCAACGAATGGGATGTTAAGGTCTTTATGAATGAGTTTATTTGTGACGTAATAAGGAGCATCAAGGATTTTACGTGGGATTTTGGATTGTAACGATTGGATGCGGGAAGAATTTGATGGTTTGGTGGAGCCCCAGAGCTGAATTCCATATGTCCAAATTGGTCTGATTATTGTAGTGTATACTAATTTTTTGTAGTGAATGGGAAGTTTAGAGCGTTTGTCAAGTAATTGTTGTAGCAATCGGAATCTACGAGCAGTTTCTTGACGTTTCAGTCTTGTGTGTGAATTCCAAGTAAGTCTCTTGTCAAGATGGAGTCCTAAGTATCGAATCTGTTCAACAGGCGTTAGTGGTGTATCTAGAAAGGATACTGTAGAACAGGAGGAAATTTATTTAGTAGATGATCTTGGTTGTAAATTCTATGATACTGGTTTTTTTTACCTTTGGATAGCATTACCTCATCTATTTAATTGCAACAGAAAAAAAAATAAACGTCAAAGCCAGCGCAAGTTTCAAATTTAACGCAATATTCAATATTTAACAAATTTGCGTTAAATATGAAACCTTTATCAAACAAATTAACAGAAAGTTTATTTAACGTTTTGGAGATGCTATTTAGCATTATTGTTGTTATATTCAATTTTTATATATATTTTTATTTTTGTATGGCGTTGTATATTTCAGTTATAGTCCATTTTTGTAGAATTTGACATTTATAACTTTTCAAATTAAAAAGAACAGAAAGGTTATCTGAAATGTTGAAGCTGTTATGTTGTATTATTGTTGTTAGATTCCATTTATATATATATTTTGATTTTTATATGTTTTTAAGGTGTTGTATATTTTAGTTATCATCTATTCCACTAGAACTTGCCATTTATTAGTGAATTTAGACCATGTGGCCCGGACCTAAAGCAGATTGGGATAAAATACGTTCAGACACAGCGGAGATTACCTACACACATTTTTAGAATTTTCCTTGTTAATTTAAAATTATAATTTATTTATTTCCCGTTCAAATAACACAAGCCTATGAAATGACTCCTCCCGTACGGATGCTTTATTGATCTTGTTAAACATAACGAGGAAGTAACGTATGTATGCCTTCTGGTACATTGCGACCCCTTAACATCCTACATGTCACTTCCCACAACAGCTGTGAAGGATCCATCACCCACTTAGGTCAGTTTAAATATGTTATTTCGGTTATATAGGTCGATTTTCCTCGTTGCCCAAGGAGACAATGTTTTCACTCGAGTGTGTAGAGTAGCTCTTGTGTAATAGGTTTACGTGAAAGTTCAACAATAGAGTTCGCTCTTGTCCAGTCTTTATTTACACTGACTTCCGCCTTAACCGGATACTGACCCCAGGCTCTTTCTTATCACTGATTGCGTTTGTTTCAGAATGTTAGTGCTCAGTAGCACCTGAATTTAACTGAGCAGAAAATCATAGGTATAACAATATAATAAATAATCTCCTAATTTTTATTTGTTTTTTCTTTAATATTATTTACTAATAATTAGTTCTTAGTACTTCGTCCGCGAATATTTAATTAATGGAAATTTCTCCATACATTTTGTTCCTGCCAAGAATGCAACAGTTAATCATTTAACAGTGTGGTAAAATAACAAATTCTGGTCCGAAAAATGTGTAGTTTTTTCATGTTCGAAAATACTTCGGCATGTAATACAAAATGTAAGAAAATGACTTTATTATGTACCTTGTGAGTAATTAGTCCGCGTATGAAATATTTGAAACACGAGATATTAGCCAACGTCACAATCTGGGCAGTAGTATTTTGTTTCCTTCCTCCCTTTTATTTTATTTTTTATTTCCAAAACATCGGAAGGAAAGAATCTAGCCATATTCTTTGATTTCTTTGGTAGGCTAAACAATTTGAACGCCTCACTCTGCCCGTGTTTGGCACGAGATAAGCTGAATAGTACTTGACGGTCTGCCCGTGACTGACAGATAAACTGTTTACACGGGATAAACTGTTTGATAGTTGACGCTCTGCCCGTGACCATCACGGGACACACTGTTAATGGGTTAAACAAAAGAAATGAAATCGTTATGCAATCGGGAAAGGTCGGACTGCCTCGGCTTTTCTCATTAGAATCAGATATTTCTATTTTCTCCTTTATTTATTCATTAAATTCCTTAATATTTTGTATTTAGCTATTTTCTTTTTTATTTCTAACAATCAGAACTGTTTATTTTTTTGTAAATAAATAAAATATAAGGTATGTTTGAACAATATTTTTATTTCATTTCATAAATACAAGACCTAGCTGATATTAATTTAATCGTACATTGAAGTTGACACGGCGAGTTTAATGAAAACCGTTAGAGTAAAAAAAATCGATTATATAAAGAGGCACGTCTTAGAGAACCTCTAGAGTTGTAAAGTCTCATTTGTGTCTCTCTGTATTCAGTTAGTGGAAATTCCTGTTGTAAATTTGTATGGACTCAGAATATTATTATTAGGTCATCCTCAGTTATTGCAGCCCTAGAAAAAGTATTTATTTAGAGAAATAGGAAGACAACATTGAGTCTTTTTAAAGTAATTGGTTGGCGAGAACCGATTTGCTGAGTTAGTGGGGATTGTTTGGTTTGATCCCTGACCCGAGGAGTTACTCTGTATAATCAAAATTATTATTATTTACCTCTGTAATTAATTTCACGGTAAAATATTAATTTATTTTCAATTGTTAAAATGGTCAACTGTAAAAATTGTAATAAAATCGTTAACAGAGACAATAAGATGAAAATTTTATGTAATATCTGTCAAAGTCTTTTTCACAATCATGTGTTAAATTTATTTTCTCAGGCCCAAATTTTAAAAAATGGACATGGTCTGAATATGAATTAGTTTACATTTAAAGTTAGCGAACGCTGTAAAATAATTAATTTATTGAAGGGGCTCAGTTAATTACGATTTTATTAATTTCTTTTCATTATGTGAATTATTAAGCTAATTTTTATTTCAATTTATTATATTTATTATGTCTTACAATACCATGATTTTTTTTTCCTTTTAACCTTTGTATTTTACTCCGAGGCTCTAAAGCCTTTTTTAATGCTTGTATTGTTATTCTGAAGGTACAAATAAAGAATATCATAATAATAATTATTATTAAATATGTAATTTTAGTTTCGCTCTTCGTTTTTGAGTTTGGCTGTTCACTTATGAATCGGCTGTATAGGCAATTAATACTTCAATTGTGTTTAAATACTAAAGTGACACACAATTTAGGAGGGTGTCTTTCACAATTATAATATTCATGTTACCGTCGGTTCTAAAACATTTAAAGTAAGTAGCAAATGACACAACATGTTTCTGGTCAAGTTTTACTCCTTCTTAGTTGATTCTGTCAAGTATGAGACATTGGAGTGGAAGGTCACAGATCCCTGGTTTTTGTTATCTTAGCTGTTTACCAACAAAAAATGTATATATGTTTTCACCCTTGTGTATTTTAAAAATATGATTACTTTGTTATATTTCAAATTTTTTTTGGATTAGAGGACATGTGAAATTATTGTTGAAGAGATGAGTTTTGACCACTCAAAGGTGAACGGTTTATTTTTTAAAACTTTTCTTGAATGATCATCAAATTAAAAGTTAATAAGTATTTATAAATTAATATATTGCGTTCTGATGTCAGAAGCTTCCTCCTAAGTTGCCAGTGAGGCTTGAGGTCAGGGCCGACACCGTGGATAATCGGAGATTCACCTCACACTCTTACGGTCCACATCAAGTAGACTCCTCCAAGTTTCTTCTATTGTAGCTCCTGTGACCTAATTTTTTCCGATTTTACACCACAGCAGGTATCCTCTGGAAGACTGTATTGGTCCTTCCTAGCGGTTTGCCAGGCAATATTTAATCAGGGGCCCAGCCTTAAAAACTTTATGACTCTTCCTAAGACAAAACTGGGTCAGCTTCATAAATTATATCCTCTTAAGTTTTCATATTTGGCTGTTCGACCATTTGTTATCAGTATCCTCATTTATTATTAGCAGACGGCTATTGAATTTTCATAAATTTATGGTAAAGCATTATTAACCATTCCGAAGGAAGGAAAGCTTATGTTCTTGAAGAAAATTATAACAAATCATGCCCTAAAAAAAGAAAATTTTACTCGCATATTATGTTTTTTTACGGAACATATTTGAACCTGTATCTGTCTGCCGGCCGTCAAATTTGTTTTCAGGTTAAATCTATCGAACCATTGATCCGAAGGAATCAAGGTTAGTATTGTGTTGCTGTAACTGCTGTCGCTTACAAATACGTAAACGTATTTTCCTTGGAAAACCTATATTTCAAAAACGGTATAACTTGGCGGAAATTGGGGATTAGTATAAAAATTGTCCAGATTTATTTTTTATGAAATTCCATCATCTATTTTTCTCGACATTCATGGTCCAAACTCTGCTCCTCCTTTAGAAAGTGACACTGTGTCAAAACAGTGCCATTACTGATACAACTTTATATTGTTTGGGTAAAATGATCTACGGAGACACTTTTGAACGCTTCTAATTGTCGCACAATGATTTTTTTTTTAAATTAATTATTTATGATGAAACTAAATATCAAATAATCTAGCTACATGCGGTGTGTACACACACTACCGACTTTCTCTTTCCTTTAAACCTTTTTAGACAATTTATTTATCAGTCAACATGTTATCTGGAATGTCTAAGTGACGCATAATTATCAAGTTATTTTGAAGATAAAAAATAGAAAGCGTTAAATGCAGAGAATACTTTATAAATGTAAAGAAGAAAGTCAAATAATCTTTGCTACACCAAATACTTTCCATACTGTTTCAGGTGAAAAATCAAATGCAAAAAGTTGCTAGCTTTGTCTGTTTTCTTTTTTTCAGTTTAACTTTGTTAACAATTTAATTATCTTCTAACTAAACATCTCTAATGTTCAAGGATGTGCAAAGTTTATTGGAAAACTAAAAAAAAAAAAATAAATAAAAATTGAGATAGAACGGACTTGCTGCGCAAAATAGTTAAAAAATATACAGAAAGAAATAATTACGCGCACTAGGATCTGGATAAATGAGAATAGATTTCCTTTTCCTACCAGAAACCTTAAAATTTGCCTCTGTGGTGTATTTTGTCTACGTTACGTTAATACAGTTACTGTGAGACATTAACCACGTGCTAACCGAAAAAGGAAAACAAATATTTTATTATCTGAGTATAAATAAGAAATATTTGTGGAATAAAAGAAATATTTGCATTTTCTTAATTATAAATTATGAAATTCTAGGTTAGTGTATTAATTAATACAACAAGGGTATACACGAGGGGGTGTCAGGGCGCCTTTGCAAATTTTTGGAAGGTAGTTGCAAAGTTTTGCGGAGGGTTAAAAAATATTTTATATATTAATTTAGAAAAAAAAAGGCATAAGCTTCTCATAATAATATTATAAAATCGAATAAACTGGTATAGCGATTGCAGCACTCTCAGAACTCAATATGGATGTCAAGCTGAACCAAGATAATGATTCAAATAAATTTGAATTTATTTATATCTGTTGCTGTGTTATATAATTGTTTATATCTCTAAAGAGACCATCATATGAAGCTTCATTCACGTAAAAAGAAATATGTTTCCTACCTTGGATGCCTGAGAGTATCCAGCGAAAGGCAGAGAATGCCGCAGCTACCCACCCCCCTTTATGACTTAAAAAAAATTATAGCACTGCTATAATTATATATTATTTTCTTAAAACTTTGTTTTCCTTCGCCTTTGCAGTGCTGAACTCCTCTCCCTCTCCCCTAGTTTTGATCCTGGGTACTTCCTAGCTAGGATGGAAACAAATTTTACAGGGAAACTGTAGAGTTGGACCCAGATGTGTGAGCTCTGAGGTCTATGTGAATGGGCATTTCTGAATACAACCTCGGTTAATGTTGTATAAAAAAATATTTGTACCTGTGATAAGTAATATAAAATTTCAAATACTGTTAAAAAATAGGCTATTTCAGGCTTTAAAATTTATTTCAAATTGCAACATCTCCATAGTTTATAGACGGTTTATAATATTCTAATGAGATTATTTGTATGACATAATTTGCTTTACTGACTGTAATAATAATATTGTTATTATTTATAATAATAAATAATAATAATATTGTTATTATTTCTGCCCTAATTTGAGATTTATGACCTTTTCGTATTTTTTTCCCCTTTATAGTAGATCTGGTTACAATTTTATATCTGTAATAATTCCATTACAATTTCTCGTAATACTCTCTCTCGCCCTACCAATCTTTATGTCCTTTCCTATAAAACTGCTGCATTCGACAAATCCTTCATCAACTATGCTTCATGCTAATGGAACTCGATTCCATTCCCAGTCAGCCATGCTCTCTCATTTTCTACATTTAATTCTCATTCCTTCATCTACTATCCATTTATTCATCTTAATGGCTAACTGCCTTGAAGGAAATATTAATTGATAATAATTATCTTTTATCATTATTTTATTTAATTCATTTTTATTAAACTGAAATATTTCATACTCTGATATTTATTTTAAAACAAAAAAATACTATTCTATTATTCTGATAAGGAAATTGATTACTAATAAGGTTACTCGATTATAATTGAACTATTTGAGTCAATATATCGACTAATAGCCATATATTATTCAAAATAAATATACAGATGTCGAGAGGTATTTTATAATCCTGGTAATGTATGAGATAAAAAAGGCTTGTCTTGCAAATTATACCGTTTTGTACAGTTGGTGTATGAATAGTTTCTTTTTTTAATCTCTTCCAAGATCTCTCCGTTCTTAATTTAGTGAAATTTAGAACAATTGCCGTTTCTTTTTGTAATTATTTGTGAGATTTAATACTTTTAAGACGAGTAATTTAAAAAATAAAAAAAAGAGAGTGTACTTTTCTTTGTGGATAAACTGATATATTGGTAAATTGATAAAAAAATTGGCTATGATCAAAGCTGGGCTTTCCCAAAATGACTTATTGAGTGTTAAAAGTATGTTTTAAATTTTTCCTTTTTTTTCGTATTTATATTTTATTAGAATAATAGGTTATAATTTACTTTAAATTATAACCGTTTTTAATTTTTAAAAAATGTGTTTATATTAATAAATATTTTATATGACTTAAATAATCACAAAAAAAGATATATTGAAAAATGTTGAAAAAAAAGATTATTTGAAAAAAATCTATTTAAAATAATTTTTTTCTACTGGACTTCGCAGATGAAAAGAGAATGCACAAGCATATAGCAAATATTTCAGACTATGTGCGTACAGTTCTCTTTCATGATTTCAAATTATTAGATTATAAACGATATCTTTCAATAATGATATAGTCAGTCAGTCTGTTTAAAATAAGGTTACTGAACTGTGATACCGCTCTCGATTTAATGGTTTTCATAACTGGTCTTACATGGGTCATAAAAAAGTTATGACAATTTTCTGGTGAAATTAGATTTTCATAAGTGAATATCTCAATTTTGTTGGAATAATCTCGGTATTTTTTTATGACCATCTAACCTCTGGAAAATGGAGACCACCCTTCCCTTTTTCAGTGAATTCCGATTATTGCACTATCCATCATCCTCGTCCATTTTCTCAGTTCCACCTATGAGCTTATTTTATTTGTTTATTGTTTTGGTTGAGAGATAATGATATTTATTTTCATTAACAGTGAATATTTCAAGAAAATGAATGTTGTGACTGTCCTAAGAAAATAAAATATGTTCAAAGATTTTATCAAAATCCAACGTTACTTTTAGTGTTGGAAAGGTCAATTTTATCTCTTCCGAACTGTATCAATATCTTGTAGATTTTATTACTTGATAATGGGGAAAATATCTTGACGAAAGATGAAAATAATTTTAAATTAAGAAAAACCTTTTCTTTTTTTTTATCTCCGATTCTAATTTATTTACATCGGTGTGGATTGTCCTCATCATCACAAAATGTTTGCTTCTAATTAATCATCCTTGGAGGATTAATTATGGTTAAGACATAAGATGGACGTTTTCTAATAAAAATCAATAGGTTATTGATAGCATTTTTAGTTAAATTCTGCCTACATATAACCTATAATTTTTACTTTTCTATTTATCATAAAAGCTGACTAGGTAAACAGGTATCGTGTTCGAGCCAAATTTTGGAGTTCAATCGATATTTTTGTCAGAGTCCAAAACACGCATTATTGATCATTGGGTTTTCTCTTTAATGATTGGACCGTATTATTGTTTTAGTTGTGGTGTGATGTACCGGTTCTTTGTCTAGTGTTTATACAATAGACATAAAATTTGTTTTTCTTCGAACTCTAACAATTTTTTGAAACTTGTCTAAAATATTCTCCTTAAAGCCCTCCATCTTTTTATTACATACACGAGAATAAGCAGGAAAATGAGTTATAGTGAAAAGTAACTTCATTTGCGCGTAACTCAAAAATATAAATTTTACAGAAACTTTTATGTAATCACTTGATTGGTAAGGGAATCGTCTTAAAAAAAATCTAATCGAACTATAATAACATGCTTTATTATTAGGATGGATATGGCGAATTCATCTTTGTACCATTTTTTTTATTTTATTTTATTTTTAAAACTTGTGTAGGCTTTCATAGAAACCCACAAACTTCGGGTTTGTCTAGTTCATTGTTTGTTCTCTAAATAAAATAATGCATAATGTACAGTTTTAAAATTACACAGCTATTTTAAATAAATAAGTTAAAATTAATTACATTACTTTTCTAAACCAAAAAATACAACAAATAACTAATACACTTTTTTAAACTGTGTTAAGTATGTATGTACAATTAAATCAGGATTTAATTTAGTAAGAATGTTATTTAATTTTTTTTTTATTGAATATATAATTTGTTGCCTTAGCTGTGATGTAACCATGAAAATATTAAAGTATAAAATGATCAGAGTTACTTAAATATTGTGCTGTCATTATGAATTTAAATTATTACATCGAACTACAATTCTACATTTCGTTAAAATATATTCGATAAGTGTCAGTGAACATTGGAAAACCAGGCTCTTCAAATTTTACGTCGATGCCGGATACAATTCCGTGGAGATCGAGGACACTTACCAGAACAAATAATGGAATTGAGAGAAGACTTAAAGAGAATAACTTCCAACATTCCGAAGAATGGAGAATAGTTTCCCTCTCTGCTTCAACATAAACTGGTCTGTCCTTGTGCTTAGTCTATTAATATGTCGTTATAGAATTGTTTTATTATAGTGTAATGACTGGGTTGTTCATAATAAAATAATGTGTAATTAATTAGAACAGTTCTTGGAAATAATATTTAATTTCAATGTTTATTTTATTCGGTATTATTTCTGTGTAATAATAGTATGCAGTTGTTTTGAGAGTTAATTCTATAATTCTGTCCGGTGTACATAATATATTATTTACATAAACGTTTTATTTTTGTATAAGACATTTTGTATGTATTTACATTGTTTTATTTATTATTACTTTTACTTACCTAGATATGAAATATGCACAATGGAAAAGTAATGCGATCGTGAAAAAATTCGAATTACAATTTTAGACAGAAATACTTGTTTTGAGGCCCCCTGAGTCCATGAGTCCTATTTAAAGTGCCTTTAATTTTTTTTTTAAATAATTAACATTTCAAATTTTCATTAGTAATGAAAAATAGAAAAATATAGACTATGTAAAGATATCATAATTAACTAAACGAGAAAGAGGAAAATTGTCGTTTCGCCAGTCTGGTAAATAATTTCATATCACTGTAGTTATTAAATAATTAGTTTTTAATTTTACTTTTTTAGTTTAGCACTTTTTTAAAATTAAAAAACATCTGAAAAATCAGAGAGAGTTATTTTTAATATTAGGAGTCAACTAAAATACTTAGACTTGTTTGCGCGACTTTTTGTAAACCAATAAACATTGTTTAAAATGAAAAAAAATATATAAAGTAGTTTTTAGCTATGGTTCTATTCGATTTTAAAATAAATAGACAATTTTTTTGTACAGGAGTGTATGTCTTGTGGTTTTATATTTCTATTATACATATATTGCCTACTTTTGAATCAAAATATCAGCTGCAGAACAAGCGTACCGTTATTTTTCGTACGGAAAATTCCAATCAACTGAAATACACTGATAAATTTAAAACTAGATACAGCTAGTCTTTATATAAATAAACTACTCTGTTGTCAACATATTAATTCATGGATGAAAAATTATACTATGGACAAAAATTAGCCTCACTAGACTAGAATATTTGATTCCATTGTTGAATTTTTTTCATGCCAAAAGAATAATAAGTTAAAACTTCTTCAAAAACCCTTAGCTTTGAAGAGCAGAGATATTTAACTTGTAGAATTTGTTTATCACCCACCCATGTCATATAGGAAAATCTAAAATTAAACTAATAACAAAGAATACGTGAACTAAATGAAGATTTTCTAGCACAAGATATAATTAGTGAACAAAAAATATGCTACTGAAATGGAAAGAGGACTTCGCAAAATTTATAGTTATGAAAAACTACAAGGAAAACGTCTTAATAAGAAAGAAAATACCATTTGTTTCTTATCCGTAACAAAAGAAAAGACAACCAAGAAGTTAAATGGTAATTAGAGAGCTAACAGAGGAACTAATTTAAATATTTTTTATAATTCTTATTTCTTTTAATTTATGTTAGTTAGGAATTTTCTTGTTAGTGAAGGTCATAATTATGAAGTACTAATCATGAAAAAGAGAACAATAGAAATGATAAATAATAGTGTAAAATAATAAATGTATTATTAAAATCAGAGTGATGTTTTATGTTTATATTATTATATAACAATACTTGCAAGAAAATATCCGCATAGACTGCACAATTATCATAAACATTTATTTAATGCCTTTAAAAAATCATGAATACCAATAGAATAAAACCAGGTATTCCACAAACACTAAGAGAGTGTATTATGCAGTCCTTATAGTGTTTTGTCGGCTTTAAAACTCAAACCGGAGTAAGAATTGTGGATTACGAAGTTCATAACGTATTCAAGTCATGATGTCGGAAAGAGAATAGTTTTAAATTTTTATTGAAGGGTCCAAACAAAATCTGATTGCTACTTTTTTTTTATTCAACAGATTCAGACAAAATTCTCCAATCCTTCAGATAAATAGAATGCAATTCTATAATTTTTTCGCCTTCTAACTCTCTGAAAAAATGTGGGTTTTCTCTTTGAATCTATTAACAAATAAATAACTTAAGAAACATTCACTGAAAAAAAATTAACTGGTTTTCCTTTCGATTAACAGTGGACTACCAACGAGACTTAAGTATGAAAAAATAAAAAATAAGGTTTTTATTATTTTTATCTTAACAATGAAGTTATGAGGAACAGGTCCAAACAAAAACAAGCCTATTTCAGTATGATAAAATGAAATAAAAAATAGTGTTTAAGAGACAAATTATTATATTTTCGAAGATATAGAAACATAAAAAATAATATTAACACTTATATATCAATGTCTGCTGTTAAGGCAAAAGCTCAGAAAGCGATGACAACTTGAATCTACAGAGGTTTTCACGATGTTTCCATTACATATGACAATAATAAAAATGGATTAGAAAAATCAGATAAGATTGTGAAGGACATGTAGGCAAGCCTTGAAATATTTTGGATTTCATGTTGCCAGATATAGTTAAACTTGGAATTCGGCACTTCCTGTCCTTTTTCAAATTTTTCATCCATGAATTAAAATGTTGACAACAGAGTAGTTTATTTATATAAAGACTAGCTGTATCTAGTTTTAAATTTATCAGTGTATTTCAGTTGATTGGAATTTTCCGTACGAAAAATAACGGTACGCTTGTTTTGCAGCTGATATTTTGATTCAAAAGTAGGCAATATATGTATAATAGAAATATAAAACCACAAGACATACACTCCTGTAATATGAGTATATAAAAAAATATATACTAAATTAATTGGATTTCATAACAATCCTACCAAATACGTTACACTAGAGAAAGAGCAGTAATAGTCCTAAGAGGTAATTACAAACATATTACTTTAACTCCGTAGAAGACAAACAACAATCTGATTCATATGCAGATTAATCCTGTTAGCTGTAAAGAAATAGGGGCCATGTATCAAACCCCTTCTTGAAAGTTTTATAAAAGCTTAGTGTAGCACTTCCTATTTATCATAGTTTTATCAGGTGGCTGTAAAATAGTAAATTTTACTGGGTGAAATTTTTAATAATTAATAATACAATTTTAATTATCGTGGCTGTTATTTTATTATCTTTTTAATAGGGTTATTTATGTTTTTAACCCAACAAGGGTGCCGCGAAATGTTTTCATCCAAAAAAGGGTATCAGGGCGATACAAGTGTGGGAACCGCTGATCAAATTCAAGGGACCAATTTTTTTGTCTAGTTCCAGCTTAGCTGACTTCTTGTTCGTGGCTTGTCTGCAGATGGCGCAGCTTTTTGCTCTTAATATAATGATTACTAAATAATAATATTGAGTTGCCTAATCACCTCTATAATAAAATCTATCAAAATAGGTTAAATTAGTAGATAATATTACAAAAATTATTTTAGGCCCTTATTTCACTCAAGTCAGTGTTTCTGAACAACTATTAAGTAAAAATAGTAATTTTAGGATACTTGGGAATAAACAAACCAGATAAAAGTATACATGGATTTTATAAGTTTGTACATTTGAAGGGATTTTACTTTCATTTAATTGCATTGGTTATTAAATTATAACGAATTAAAATTTAATATTTTTTTCCAAATTTAAATGAATACTAATTCATCTCGTTTTTTACCCTAATATATCATTTTTTTAGTAACAGACAGAATTTTGGTGTATACTTTTGATTTTATGGCTTCATAGAAACTGTCCACTTTAATTATTACCGGCTGTTTAAAGAGACCTCTTGTTGGTTTAGTGCCTCATCCAGATTGCATAGGACGGTCAGCTAGTACCAGCTCTCCTGGGCCCTCCAGGGATCAAAGAAGGGTCTCTGTTGAAGAGCTGTGGTACTGGAGTATTCAGAGTAGTCGAGGGCTGTTCAATCAGAACATCTTTTCCTTTAGTGCAGCTATTTCACAGCGTTTGCTGTTTCTCGCACCGCAGTAGTATTTGGCTGTAATTAGACTTCGAGTGTTTAACAAGTATTATTTTTATTTTTTTAATTATTGCGCAACAAATGAATGAATGCTTCTGGCAAATTGTAAGGATATGAGGAGAAGCATTATGTTAGTTATTCTAGCTGGATGAGGAGGGACGAAAACTTTGAGCTCGCAGCCTGTTTCCCAATACAATTATTATTTGAGCCCTGAATTTTATCTTTGATTTGTTCACTGGCGGAAGTATGGAAAGAAAAATTAATACATAATATTTATGCGAAAATGTAAAGATAGAATATTAATAACTCTATGTAAACAATCAAACGCTGCATTAATTTCGATATTGCTCAACATAATAATAACATAAATCAACTTAAATAATAATAACATAAATAAACATGCTTAAACTGTGTGTCTACTAGTCGGCAATTCTGCTTATTTATTTATTATTCAACTTATTTTATTATTATCATCCATTTTAGTTTATACTTATTTATTTACTTTTTTATTTTAATTGAATATATATAATTGGTGTTATTGGATATTTACAGCCTTAATACTTATTAGCCTTGAGTGTTTTAAATTGTATTATTTCAATAAAAGGTTAAAAAAAATAATAAATAAAACTATTCAGGTCATTCGAGAATATTACGGGAATTTTGTGTAATTGAGAAAAAGCGGAGAATTTACTGTAAATATCGGTAACGTTAATATTTTTTTTTAATTCTTGAATTACATATTTAGCTTTAAATGCAATTGTTTAAAATGTGATTACCGGAAACGGATTCTACTTCTTAATGACAATAACGATATTGAAGATTTGTCATTCAATTACTTTTATAAGCTAACAAATATTCACTTGTGAGCATTAAATTATCATTGATAATTTACATTTTAATCGAAAATTAGTTGAATAACCACACATACATGCTTTTTAAGATTGAATATCCTTAAGAAAACAATTATAAGCACTTTTATTAAAATTTACTTTTGTAACGGTATGGTTTGAATTAACAAAATAAATAAAAAATAGTTTGTTCAACCAAAATGATTAAGTTTTTAATCATTTTATATCTGTACTGATAATTATAAAGGATTTAAGTCCATATTTTATAAAGTTCAAAAATTTAATCCGTTTATTACAGTTTTAACCTGATATTATCATAATATACAATTTTGCGAAAAAACAATTTGTGTGTATAGATAATTTTTTTAACTTTATTTTTCGTCTTCTGAAAAAATAAAGAATATGGAAATATATCCTTTATTTTTATCAGTGTAGAAATCTAAAAATGAAGAAAGGAGGTTCAAATACTAACTTATCTTTCTAACCTGTAATTTTATTAAATCCTGCATGACGATATATGTGACGGTCCTAGGGAGTAGATATTAATTCCGTCTTCACATTAATACTTGACTGATATGCCCATCTCCACAACATTTAATTGATTGTTTCCTTACATACTGAACGTTCCATTTCATTTTTATTTCTGATTCTTTACATTAAAAAAAATTATTAAATATACATATAATTTTCTTTTATGAAGATCTGATTAGTCGATTGTTAATATGACTATTCATATTCAGTACGATATCATACTTTCGCTTGAGGGAGTGATACAGCCACGTTCCTTTCTCTTTCAGATGTGGGTCATTCTCAGCTGATGTGGGTCTCGGTCTGAATGAGATAGAACCATTGATAAATTAAGCATATATTTCTCAATGGGTCGATGATAGTTCAGGCTAGGATTGTTAATTATAAATGTGAACTCGTTTTAAATTAATATCAATTATAGTTTCATTTTGGTTCAATTAAAGGATTAATATCAAACATTTTGACTATGTGAAGTTTAGTATTGCCACATTCTTCAATTAAATGTATATTTTATAAACTTTTTGATTATGAAAAACTTTATTATGGCTGTGTATGAAGTGCGCCTGCAACTTAGAGCTGGGTATTCCTTCAATTTAGAAATGCTGGTTGGGTAATCAAGTCTACTGTATGTAATGAAAGTTTTTGAAAAGAAAATTTACTTAAATTGGAAGAAACATTTTTTTTTAAAAATAATTTACAAGTTTATGAGTATATTGGATTGTCAAAGAAAACATTTTTGGTTAGATTGGGTTGATGAATTTATATTTGAAGTCTATTTGCTTTTATTGATGAGTTGATGTAATAATTATGAACATGAAGTTGACGTAAGAAAGAAAATTAGGAGTGAACTTGCTTAGGCGGATCATATATTCTCCCAGCATTCTTCTCTCTTTTATTCTTCGTTCCCTTGGGTATCTACTCATACACGATGATGTGAATTAGCAATATGAAAAGGATGTTTTTTTTTTTTGTTTTTTTCCCGAACCCTCTAAAACAGAAATTAAAAAGTGAATTAGTAAGTGCATTACTGTGAAAAATAAAAATAATTCGTGTTGTGTCTTACCTTTCACTACCTTTGGTATTTTAAGGTTACCTGTTATGTTTAATGTCATATATGAGCTATTCATCCTAAAAAGGTGCTATTTTAAGTCCGGAGGTGAGGGGTCTCTTCGTGTCGTGTCGTGTCGTATGCATGCCATTTAGATCAAAAAGGATGGTGATTTGAACTCAGAGAATGGTTCTCTTGCACTCAGTCTGCCCGCAGAGGTCGCATGGAAGGTAAGTTTTTACTTTTTTTTTAGAGCCACAAGAAGCGCTTGTAGAAATTATATTACAGGGACTCTTTTCCTTTTATACGTAGCAGGGTGTTTTTTAATTTTTTTTTATTAGTGGGATTCATTTTTTATTATTAAATATCAATCAAAATGATTGAGGAAAAAATCTTCTTAGGTCCATTTCATTAAATCCACATTTTTAAAAAATAAAACTATATTATAATAAATATTTTTCTTTATTGATTTTTTAATTTTATTTGTGATAATTCTATTTTATACATGTAATGAAAACATTTTGTAATTTATCTATTCAAGCTGCAGTTTTTAATTTATTAAAACTGGTTGTTGAAAAAATTAAAGAAATATAACAATGTGAAACAATTGTATTGTAACTTTTAACCGAGAAATTTACTCTTCTAATTAATCATCATATGGTTTGTACTGGTGATTAGGAAAAGTTTCAATGGGGATTAAAGTCCATTGCTGTTGTATGTTACAACAATATAATTTAATATCACTTAAAATCTCAGAGCCATTTTCATTTTATTATCAAATTTAGAGATATTGAGTTAAACTGGAACTTTGATGTTGATAAAATGGATCCCTTTTAAACCAGGATTAGCCTGGTATCTACCACAGCAGGATAAATCTCTAACCCTTCGGTTTTATATGTCCCGTTGTGAGGTTGAATTATTCATACTATGCCATTATTTATTTTCATTTTTATTAAATATATTTTCTTACGCTCCTCCTTAAATCAAAAGGCTTTTATCCTAAAAAGAAAGAAACACCGCTGTGTGGATTTTAATTCTAGGCTTTCTTGTTGAGTGGGCTCGTTGAAAGCAGCTGTATAGCGGAATCGTAAATTGAAGCCCGTTCTTATTCTCCTACTCTTCTCTCCCCTCTGACGTTTTCACTCAGATAATGTAATTTTAGCATTAAGGGTTTTTAAAATATTGATTAGTTAAAAGAATCTAGAAAATAAGTAAATAAAATGCTGAGGTTCAAGTCTTCCTCAGGTTAAAAGAATAATTAGAGGTTAGACTATGACAGTTCCGGTAGTAAGTCCGGCACACATTAAAACAGTAATCTTTTTATTGAGTGTTTAATTTTTTTAGTGCATCTCTAACAATCATCTACTGAAACTGATTCGCGGTCAATAATTTTCTACAAAACAGAACAAAAACTCCAATTGGCTAAATATAGAAAACTAACCGTAGCTTTGTGATGATTTACCAAATGGTTATAAGATTTTGGAATGGAAACAAATTGTATAATTATTTTTGTACTTATTTGTTTTCTTTTCAAGGAAAAAAGCTCAACTAGTTATCTGCTTTATTTTATCTTCCAGAAAACGTTTTAGACACCCATCCATTATATACCCCATCTATAAATCATTAACCTTAATATTCACTTTTAAATTTATATTATTCACATTTAATTGCCTGTTGTACATTAATAATAATCACTACATGAATTGAGAAAAACCAATTATTTTTACAGAGTCAATAATTTCATTACTTTCTGTAGAGTAAGTAATAATCTCACATCTTTCCTTTAAGGGATTTATCCTGCCTTCCTAAATTTGTCTATCTTTTGTCCTGAAATTATTGTTTTCCCGTAATGTTTAACAAAACGAATCATTTCAATATACTGCTTATAGTTAAGATATAAGACATTGAGTAATTAAAAAATGATCGGCTTTCCTTAATTCATTTAGTGATTTTTATTAATATAATATAAATAATAATAATACAAATTTAAAAGTGAGTGTAATGGTCGATAAGATCCAACTTCTAGTATTGGATCACTACAAGTATCCAACTTGTAGATTGGACTTGATAATGAACGGGTTGTCCAAAACGCTGTCCGGATAAAATAAAGAAAAAGGATTTTTTATCCTTAAAAAGAAAACAGATATGCACAAATAATTAAAACCTTCAGCCGCAGGTTAAATTATGGAAAACCCTGTTGTACATATTTCTACGACAGACGGGATTCTAACTTGACTTCAACCGGACTATCTTCCTCCAATAAAAAAAATTTAAATTTTGGCTTTGAAAAAATAGATATTTTTTAAATTTTGTATGTTACTTCTCCATTTAAAATATAACTCAGAACGAATTTTGTCCTCTAGACGCTAAAAGCTATGTATTAATTATAGAAGCCTATAAAGTCCATATTCATAAAGTTTGGACAGAGGGTGAAGTTCACCGCAAATGGCTTTGTTTTTGCTGCTAATGGTGAGCTTGGAGAGCTTGACTGGAGAGGTTTTGCTAAACTGTAAATAATGGAATAGGGTAGAGGAGTTGGGTTTTTCGTTTTAACACGATTAAGCTTATGCGCAAATATAAGCGTAAGGGTTGACACCTACTTTTAGCACTCTGCTAAGCTGATGAGGAATTATTAAATTATCCATTTTAAGGAAATTTGCTTATGTGACCTGATCATAATTAAAAAAATCTATAAAATATTTTATGCATTAAAATAAAATGATTGTTAGGGTAAAAAACTTGAATAAATTCCAATGCAGGGATCAAAGTATTATTCATGTTTTATAACAGTTCAAAATGATCGCAATCTTAGTAATGGTATGCAATAAAAAAAAAACAAAGCAATTAAAGATGAATAGATTTATTATTACGTTATCAAATGTGCATTATGGCTGTATATACAACGTAATAACATAATTCGAATTCTTATACAATGCATAGACTACATTTCGTAATACAAGACAGATGTTAGATGTTTTGTTTTTTCGAAACTTGCTTCCACTTCCCACATACAGACACTAAGGGCTTCACAACCATTATTCTTTTTCTATATATATTTAAACAAAAAAAAAACCTACAAAAATATTCTTGATAAGTTTTTTAATGAAAGTTTCTATAATTAAACTATTATTGAGTTCTTAAAAGTCATAAATTATATTAAACTTTCAATTTATAGTTTTAGTTTTTAAATGTAGACTTGAAGTATGACATCCTGACTGACAAAATTGTGTTTTTTATTAAAAAGTACTTACAACTTCCATATAAATTCCAGTGCCGTGGGTTGAAATATTGAGGATCTAGTAGTATGACATAGTTCTGGTTAAAGACAACTTTTAATAGGAAACCCTCTTTCTCAGAACTTTAGTTCCATCGGTTACATATTGTCAAGGCAAGGATATGTCAATTTTTAATATTTTTTTTCTTTAATATTAACATATAAGTTAAAATTAATTTTACATTTACAATGGTAGATTATGTAAGGATATTATTTACTTTTGTATAATACTTGTTTACTTGTATAATACTTATTTACTACTTAATACTTATTGTATAAAACTTATTTACTTTTGTATAAGTTTTAAAAATTGAAATTAATTATACTAAACATTTTTTAAAATTTATTATTTGAAACTCCTATTGTTTAAATCAATTCAGAAGTATTTAGTGTTCTTTGTATAGAAGTATCTTGGTTCTTCAATTGATGTTCCATTGTTTCATTATTGTGGTGTATGTGAGGCACTCTTGTTGGACAAGTTATAAAGCTCTGACGGTTGTATTTGTCACCACATTTGTCACGGGGGCTCAAGACCTCTTGATAAATAGCCAGCCAAGCCAGATTTCAAAGTGGTCAATTCTCAAAGTTGGCACGGTGTGGTTTCTTCTTTTCTCGTTCACTCTATTTCATGTGATCCATTTTGTGATGTGATGTTACATCGCTTAGGTTTGAACCGTTCCCCACATTCTACTGCTCATATAGTTTGAATATATCACCGCTGCTTTGTTTGAGTACTGGCACATCTGAGAAAACGAGAAACTATTTTACTTTGTGTTTGATGTAGTTTGTATGTTGTTTCGTAGACTGTGATTACTTTTTGGCTATCATATTAGTTTTGGAACAGTTAATAGAGGGATTCCAGTATAGAATGCAATCCCTGTATACAGTGATATCTTTAAAACACGTCCATTTCAAAATAAAACCAACAATTTTTTTTCATCAGATGTGTCACTATTTAAGCAAAGCAGTATGTGTTACTATTTGAAAACATCCTTTGTGAATTTCTGTTCAATTAGTTTTAGCTGTGTGTTGTTTATTGTAAATATAGTCTCCAACTACAAATATGATTCTACAATAATTACCAATTAAATAACTGAGACCAGAAATATATATGTATATATTGGCTGTGAGTTACTGATTTACAATTTGCTATTGATTTTTTTTACTTACTAGTTAATTATTTATTATTAATCGCATTATTATTTAATTTATTGTTATTACTTTAGTCTCATGAATGCTTTTATGATAAATCTGTTAATTTACAAGTTAAAACATAAAATAATAATTTTGAACGTCTTTAAAAATCACCTTTTTCTATTAGTTATTTTTTGAAGATTATATTAACTTATACTTTTAAAGTATTCATCTATGCTATCAAAACGTTATATAGATTTTAATATGCTTGTATAATGTTTCAACTGAAATTGAGGAATGGTGTTTCGTCAACACTAATTGTTTTTTTTTGTTTTGTTTTTAATAACTTTATTGAAATTTACAACTGTATATTACATAATACATTTAGTAAATATGGTCTTAGTTAAAATGAAGAGCTACAGGCGTGTAGAGCAACTACCCACTGGTAGCACTCTAATGACATTTTACATTAGCTGGTCTCGTGGCCATCTTCTTTTCAGGCGCCTCGGAGGATTGTCAGGAATGGAAGAGGATGCAAGGTTAGAAACTAGGGGGCTTGAGTGGTTAGGGAGTTTATAATGGAAGGAGTGATATCTGGTTCGGGCAAGATCGTTTACATAGGGAACATTAAGGTCTTTATGTATGATTTTATTTGTGACAAAGTAAGGAGCATTGAGGATTTTACGAAGGAATTTGGATTGTAAGGGTTAAATACGAGAGGAATTCGAAGGTTTAGTGGATCCCAAAGCTCAACTCCATATGTCCAGAATGGCCTTATTACAGTCATGTAGAAACATGGAAGTCTAGAACGTTTGTCTAGTAAGTGCTGTAATAGTCGAAATCGACATGCAGTTGTTTCCTGTTTTTTCAGCCTTGTGTGAGGATTCCAGGTTAATCGTTTGTCCAAATGTAGTCCAAGGTAGCGGATCTGTTCAACAAAGGTAAGAGTAACATTATTAAATGAAACTGTAGGGCAGTCGGTAGGTGTACAACGAAGGGTAAAGGTGATTTGATGGGATTTGTTGGAATTTATCTTAATCCTCCAATTACGACACCATTCTTAACACTAATTGTGAAGTCTGGTATATTACGAAACAAAATATAGACCTCTAAACTATATTTAAATATTACCTTATATATACCTTCAAAACAGAATGAACCTATATTGGCAAAGACCAAAACGTGCACGCCATTAAGGGACTGAAAACTATATATTTATTTTTTTAAGTTGAAAAGTGAAATTCGGGTAAAATAGTCATTTGACCGAACGAAAGATATATTACGGCAGATTTTGTTTTAGACCTCACTGGTATGACATTGATACTTCGATGGCACTCTGGATCGGGCTTAGGGATGATCCTTATGAAATTCTCATCTCTGCAGATGCTAAGAGGATTTGGGTCCTCAGGATGTTCTAGACCGACGAGGAAGGTTGGCTAGTTAGTACGATGGACTATCGACCAGTTCGTAGCCTATTAATAGTGGATCAAGTGGTTCTTTTTTTTAAAAAAAAATTTCAATTAAATTGAGAGAATTACTGACTTTATTTATCGCATAAGCGACAATTAGAGAGTAATAATTGTAACGTAAATTTAAAACAAATTCTGATGGGAATTAAAAATAAAATAAAATAAAAATCTTATGTAGTGTATCTATTTGTGTTTATGGTAATAGTTTCCGGCTTCATTCCCAAAATGGTTTGTAAAACCGTCAATGCCTAAATATTATATGCAGCGGTGAAAAGAAAAGCGGCGTAACTTTTTTTTAAATATTAAATTATGAACATATCTGCGTTCTCTGTAGTTAAATCTATTTGATGAAATAGTGATGCAATTATTAACTCTACTTTAAGGCGCATAGCAACAACACATTTTTGGATTTTTGGGATAAAAATGAATTTTTTTTGTAGTAGTAGTAAAAAAAGTGGTGAAAGTTAGATTTACTAAATTTTGCCCAGATTAGTAATTATCAATAGGGATGGAAGTTATTGAAAAAAATACTTAGTTTTCAATTTTTTTTTTTTTTTAACCTTCGGTTTACCTTGTTGGTTTTAGCTGTTCAAAAAATTGGAATTTTAGTTATTTTTTACCAAAACATCATTTTTTGTATTGATAGAAAATGAATTGGAATTAATTAATTAATTTTTGTATTCAACTAATTACCTACGGACCCCTTACAAAAAATTTACCTGTGCTATAAAAAATAGGAAAGAAAATTCAGCCCCGAAACTAGTTTCATGGATACAGGTCTGAAGGATTCAGTGCATATCGGATCAACCCTACATCTTATTTTCTAAAGAAAGTTTAAATGAAGACGTACCTTTCTTAGCTAAATATATTGTTTCAAGCAAGGATGTTTACCTTTACGATGTACAAAGATCGACCAATTGTACCAGTTATGAAAATGAACCAGTAATGAAAAACAATGTAAGTACGAAATGCTCCCTTTATATGTGGTATATAGAAATCTACGGATAGCTCCTGACACAATTTAGGACCCTGGACTCCTGATTGACAAAAAAAAAAGAAGATGAGGATGAATGAAAAAACTTGTAAATTACTTGTATTTTCAAATAATATAGCTGTATTGTAATTTATTTTAAAATAGATAAATAATTTTAAAATGTAAGTATGAGCCATAATTTCACCTAATCTGTAAGGAAGGAAAAAGGGTGTATCTTTGATATATACTACTTTCTACAGCAAAATATGTTCCTAAACTTACAATTTTTTTTCTTTCTGGGCGATTAAATAGGCTTCTTATTTAGTATTATTATTATTCTAGCACTACGGTCCTGCAAGAATCCGGGCCTCCTCCACAACAGCCAACCAGTCTGCACGGTCTCTTGCTTTCTCCTTCCATCTGCCAACCTTCAAGAGCTTCAAATCCTCCTCCACATAGTCCAGCCATCTGATCCGGGGACGTCCTCTTTTCCGTTTTCCATCTGGTTTGCCATAAACCATCTTTTTGGGAATCCTTTCATCGGGCATCCTCTCAACGTGTCCTAACTATCTTAATATTGCACTTTTTACTAACGCCACGATGCTGGATTCCCCGTACAAATTTATCAGTTCCTCATTCCTTCTTCTTCTCCAGACTCCATTCTCCGAGACTCCTCCCCATATCCTTCTCAATACCTTTCTCTCCCAGGAGTTGAGCATCTGTTCTGATTTTCTTGTCAAGGGCCAAGTCTTCTTATTAAATTATTTATTTTTCTCAATTTTACATGCATAAAATAATCCTGCCATAATGATTGCCCTTTTTTTGTGTTATGATCTCCTCTTGTAAGATTGTTACATGTCGTACATCGACCAACCTACTCGCTGTAATTGTCTGTTTGAAAAGTCAGATAAGTAAGGATACCATGGAGGGCGGGAGTGGAGGGTTTCACGCCGTTTTTCAATTTCAGGCGCTTTAGGATTGCTCCCTGATGAAGACCTTAAATTCAGGTAGAAATAAATAGTTTTTGTTTACTTGTGTTTATTTGCTGTATTTTTTCGCTTTTTAAATATTGCTCGATTTAACTACCTTTACGTTTCCTCTTCCCGTTTAAGCTAAAAGTGATATACGGCCGACGGGAAGAGGAAACTTTAAGATAGTTTTTTTTTTTAATAATTTATTTATTGTTATTTACAACTGTATACACATATATACAACAAGTAATTTTGCTGTACGTGACATAGTGACATGATACAAACATGTGGAGAATCTACCCACTGATAAAACTCCAATAACATTTCTAGAGGTGAAGATCTCGAGGCCATCTTCTTTTCAGACGCCTATGAGGATTATTAGGTAATGAAGGAAAAGCCAGGTTAGAAACAAGTGGATTTGGGTGGTTGAGAAGCTTATCATGGAAGGAATGGTATCTGGTTCTAGCCAAATCGGCAACATATGGAACATTGAGGTCCTGATGGATGATTTGATTTGTGACAATTAGACTGGTGGGATAGACAATTGTTCTGCAGTATTTCTCCTAAAAGACTTTTGTTTGCAATCTCAGAGGCCCGATACGTTCCTTACGAAGGTTTTTATTGCTCTTTGTTAGATGTTTATAGTTTTATAAAGCAAATTGTGAGGCATTTTTGGAATCATTTAATATAATCAAATATTTTATATCTGTACAAAATTTAGTCCCTAAACGTGCTTGTAAAAGAGGGAGAATGGTTGTTTCACACGATCTTATGGTAGATGGCTGACGATCGCCGTCTCATGTGCCGCTGATGTGTCATGTAC
Source organism: Halyomorpha halys (assembly GCF_000696795.3). Classification (NCBI taxonomy): domain Eukaryota; kingdom Metazoa; phylum Arthropoda; class Insecta; order Hemiptera; family Pentatomidae; genus Halyomorpha; species Halyomorpha halys. Next base: position 927,841 of record NW_027107476.1, read on the forward strand.
AAGGGGTGTCGTCGTCTTCTCCTTACGTCTTGCTCTGGATTTCGATGAGCTTGTAGTGGTGTAAATTTGACCCTTCCAATGGTTCTTCCGACGAACGCTGGTCAGCATGAGAAGGGAGTCATTGGCAGTCGAACAAGTGACCAGGCTGCCGAGACAAGCGCCTGTGTCATCAGGTTGCAACATTTAATTCAAATTATTTTGATTTGACATTGAGGTGGGCACCGAAATTACATTGAATATATTTACAAAATCGGATGTGTAAACCCGACCGCCTTATTTCTCAAAACTACATTATATTGACCGACTCAATGAGTCAGACTACATGACAATAATCCTGTTCATTTGGAAGAATTCTCTGAATAACAATCTTTTAAAATTTAAACAACTATCTTGTTAGTTTAAACTTTAATTTAACCCATACGAATTAGCCTGTTATTTTTTTCCATAATAATTCTGATACCACGCATATTAAAAAATGAAGTATGAAGTAGGTCGTAGCGTTGCTTGGAATTTATTATAAAGTCTCTTTAGTTTGTCTAAAACGCAGTATCTCTTTTATCTGCCAGTAGTTAGTGAGGATCGAATTGAAATTTACATTACAAATATGATGGAATGGACAGTGAAATGTTTACTGACATCCATGGCGGATACCATTTAAGTTGACTATTTATAACAACATAGGGAATATTTAATGTTTATTTTAGTTGCTGAAATATTTATTTAAAATTATATTTTAATATAGAAATGCTTTATATTTACACACATAGTTCGAGTCGAGCTAGAAGCAACTCATATATTAAACTATTTTTAATTAACTTTCATCGCATAAATAAATGAAATTGTATTTTAAAATAGTTCATTTATAACAAAAAATAAATTGCAAATAATATATTTCACTATGTCATATTCTGGAATAGAAAAAAAAATGTATTTCAGATTAATTACAATTATTTCTTCATAAATTACAATTCAATTCTTTCGCTAAACCAATTTTTTCATTGAGTAGTTTCATAGCATGTAAATAAAACAAAATATTTTTAATTTTTATATAAAACTAATTATTGTATATTTTCACTAGCACTTACCTATATGTGAAATATATGATAAGGCATAATTGCTATATGTGATATATATGGTAAGGCATATTGCTATTTGTGAAATATATGGTAAGGCATATTGCTATATGCGAAATTTATGGTAAGGCATATTGCTATATGTGAAATATTTGGTAAGGCATATTGCAATCCTGAAAAATTTAAAATTCTAGTTTTCGACAGAAATGTACTTTTTTAGGTCCCCTGAGTTTAAATAATTAAGTCTCGCAGATTGTTCTGTGTGTGTGCGTGGGTGAGTGTGTATGCGTTTGGGTGTTCATGTTTATGTGCCTGTGCCTATGTCTGTATGTGTGTGTCTTTACATGGTTGGTCAAGCGCAGCATATGGCTCACAGTTTTTTTATGATATACACTCCACACTTCTCCAATTTACTTCTTTCTTCTGGGAAGTTTATGCAAACAGAAAATAGGTAGTCTACCGTTAGTTCGAGTGTAGGGCATTCTGCCGTGCTGTCCAATTTAAAGCGGAACTGGTAGGCTCTAAAGCATCCATGTCCAGTCAACAGTTTGATCATCTTCCTAATCATGTCGGCGAATACACCACGAACCAACATCGGGTCAACCTGTTGGTCTACCTTCCGGAATCTGCAGCCTCTTAACGCTGTTACCACTCAGTGATATTTATTTTCCGCTCTTTTTCTCTCGAAACGCGAGGATCTCGTCTATTGTGCCTATTTCTAACGTTTGTCTAAAATTGTGTGTGCGTATGTGTATGTGTGTTTGTGATCAGCTTTGCTCAAAAACGAAAAGTCATACGAAACTGAAATAACATATGTAAAGCGGGTATATACCAGAGACTTGTCACCTCTATGGATAAAATCGATTTACCGGGTTTGCTAGTTTATAGAATCGATTTTTTGAAACGACTCTAACGATTTTGATTATACTCTGTAAGTCAATGTAAAATTGTCATTTGTTATCAGATAGATCTTATCTTCCTTCAAATATTTTGATAGGACTCAAATGCGGATTAAACAAAAAAAAATTTTCTTTCTTTGAATTAATTGACTATTTGAAATTTTAGCTAGTTATAAGAAATTAATTATTATAATCTAGGAAAGGATTTCTTAATTAACTTAAGGAGATAAGAGGGAAAAATATAAGTTGAAAACACATTTCTTGAAAATAAGATTTGTAAAAGAGACGTATTTAGATCATCGAAAAGCAAACAATTTTGGAAAAAATAATATTTTACATTGAAAGTCCTAGAAATAATGTTTAAAAAACATTTTCCGTAAATTGTTGAAATTAGAGTTAGTCAAATTGTCGAAAATTAGTACCGGAAAGTGCCTCAATTACTAATATAGAAATATCTTTTCTGAAACTTGTGAAGAATGATTTCAACTCTAAGTAGGGTGGTAATTAAAGGTTTTTTGATACGCGGACTGCACCAAATATTTTATATGTAATTAGATTATAGGGTTATAAAAAACAACCGTTAGTTATGGTTTCCAGGTAAAAGTGAGCGCAACCCTGATATGAAAAACCCAAAGAATAACATTGCTATTTTCTTACAAATTATTAAATATCCGTTTTAACTTATAATTATTATAATGATGCAACATTTTTGGAAACTTTTTTGAGTGTTTTCATTCTTATCACTGATATTTTCCGAATTACAATATGAACATTATCGGTAAACGCTTAAGGCTTGTATCTCCATAATGCCTTCCAACGAGACCTAAGATATAATAGCATAAATTCAACAAACATGATTGTGTTTTATTTATTTTTTAAAGTATTACACCCTACCTATTATAGTTTTGCGTCAATATGTAATTAGTATTAAAAAAAAAGGGCTCAACTCCTAACACAACAATCACCCCTATACAGTTTGCTGGTTATTTTTTAAACGATAGTTGTCTCAGTTATATGTCATATGATAAAGTTCGGAATAAATCTCATTAAAGTGCATTAAAACGACTTTTCACGCCTCGTTACAAGAATATATTCTCCACTTTAACGGGTAAGTGATTCCTAAGGATATAATGAGAGCAGTTACATTGTGATTCGTATTGCAAATGAGGACATTACCGTACTTTTATGGCCACTGATATCGTAAGTCTCGCCTGGAGTAATGGCAGGGAAGTGGATCTTGCAATAAGGGGATACATATGGATGAGAGAAATTTCAAGTGAAGTAACTGTGTATCAAGTTATATATATGATGGGGATAAACTAAATACCGTGTTGATGATGGGCTCACGTTAAAATGGTAATCTGTTTGTGCATATATTTATAGGCATTGGAAGTGTTGTAGCTCTGTGAGCAAGGAACTTGTCCAGGTTTGAATCCGGCTGTGACAGATTAGTATTTGTTCTGTGTTATATTATATAATGTATAATATAAATTCTGTGTTATAATATATAATGTATATAATTTTGACCGACTCTGTGGCTGGACACACAACTTTTATATAGCGGATACCTTCATTAAAATTAAGAATAACTTGCGAGTTGACTGGGTAAACCTGTATAGGACCACATCACCTTGTAAAACCGTTGAGCGTTATTTATCTGAGTTAAATGATGAACCAGTGTCTCTTTATCATATTTACTGGAAATATATGTAATTAAAAAATATAATAGTTCTAAACTTGTCTGATATACTTTTTTTGGCCATTTTCTTTGATTTCAACTACTAAAGTTTTTTTGCCGTTATTATTTATAAGAAAAAGAGACCTAATCTGTCCTATCCTAAAGAAGAGCACCATTTATAAGCGTGGGAATTACAGAGGCATATCACACCTTCCAGTGGCCCACAAGATAATTGCAAATATCCTGCTAATTCGGATATCTCAATATTACGAGAATCAATCGGCGACCACCAAACAGAGTTAATTAAAATTAGTACATAACAATTTTCGAACTGAAAGTAGCTTATGATTCCATAGACAGAAATTGTCTTTGGAAGATTAGGACTGAAATTAGGAATTACCTCGATGTTTGTAAGATAGACAAAAGCACGTACAAATGATTCTAAATGCGAGTCCTGATAAAAGGAGAGGTATCTTAAGACTTTGAAGTCCCAAAAAATCTGAGACAGGGAGATGAACTTTCGCTCATCCTGTTCAACTATGCCCTAGAAAAGGTTATTCAACCAAGATTAGAAAGAGTTTCATGCAGCAAGCTGGAAGCAGTGGCCCAGAATATATAAAAAATATATCTATATAATATTATCAGTTGTTATTGATATAATATTATTTGAATTATATTTTATGTATATTGTTTATTTTTAGAATTTGTTTATTGAATTATTGTTTTAATTATACAGTAATTTTTGTCCAATCATGTCGAGTTTACCACCCGATTTTAACTTACGTTTCTTTCTAAATAAATTCTTTTAAAATTCAAATTCTTTCATGAAAAACTGTCTTATTTTCTGCTCCGTTGAGGTAGTATAAGAACAAACGTAAATAGTTATTTAAGAAACCAATTCGATGATAATACTAACACTTAAACTGACAATTGTAATAACAAATCAGTGAAAATTTTCAAGGAAATGTTTCTTATTTTTTAAGACAATTTGTTTATAAATTATCATTACGCAAAATAAACCCAAGGCACACCGTTACCTATCTCACTATTGGATATAAATTGAGTTTTTATTGTGAAATGTAACAAAATAGGTATTATAAGATTATTTTATAAGATATAGGTATAAATAGGTAAAAGAAGAGTATAGTTTAGTTCCTATTTTATGAAGTTTGTTTCAATTATGGGCCAATCGACTTATGTATGTCGACTGCATTGAAATTTATGTGATTATACTGTTCCATCTTATGAGCATGATAAGATTTTTTTTATCAGGAAATTGAAAAAAAAAAGAAGTATAAAAATACACTTTAGGAAACACGATTTCTGATGTGATATAAAGATAAGGCTTTTGGCCTTGATGAGGTAGACGTATAAATAGTTGGAAGTTTCTTGGCATCGACGATTCTCTTCTCTTCTTTACTATTGTAAATATTCGCCAGAAATATTACAAAATTTAAAGAATGACCAGGGGAAAGAGAAAGCTTTGGAATTTTTATATTTTTTTTAGTAGAGAGACTACCCATTGGTAGCACTCTAATGACATTTTACATTAGCTGGTCTCGTGGCCATCTTTTTTTCAGGCGCCTCGGAGGATTTTCAGGAATGGAAGAGGATGCAAGGTTAGAAACTAGGGGGGTTTAGTGGTTAGGGTGGTTTTGGAATTAAATTTAAATAGTTTTGTTGTTCCCACAGTATACGAAGCATAATGGTTTCAATCTGAGATTTTCTTGTGTTAAAATAATACTATAATCGATGTCAAGTCTTTCTAAAATCTCTTTTATGACTTTTTTTTTAGTAATGAAGCATGGTTTTTTAAAAACTGTTCAAGTTCGTACCACCGTTTTTAGTTACCTGTTCGCCCATATGTATGATAGTTTGAGGGAATTGGGGAATAACGAAACTCATCTTCATAATAATGAAGGAAGTATTCATTTAATAAGGATATTTTCATTTTGAAATTTCCTAGGTTCCTCGTCAAAAGTTCTCTCTTGTGATGACTGTTATGTATAATAAAAACGTGTTCTTAACGTATGTGGAGAATGTTCATAAAACTTATAACCATATATTTTTCATTATACGTTAAATAGTTAATAGTTTAATTTTAACTCTAACGGGTTTAATATTTGTTTCGATCATAAACTTTAATTAACAATCATAAACTGTAATTCGTTTATGTCGACTGTATTTAATTAACGTAGGGCTAATTGGCTAAATAGTTGTTTCTACATTATTATACTCTTAGCATTATTTATTTATTACATTAGCTTATAATGTCATGAATCATGAACTAATTTTGATTATTCATTAAGTAGTAAGTCAGTATTAATATATGACAAATTATGAGCTTGGTGGAGAATGTGAAATTTTGAAGAAAAAAAATTGTTTTATGCAAAATGCTCCTTTGTTTGGCTATAAAAGTATTTATTGTTTGTCTATCACTATACTCGCCACATATTCACCTATAATGTTATGGTATATGAACTATATAAAACATTTGGTAAGATATGTAGACTTTGTCAAAACTGACAAATTTACTTCATGTGGCTTGTTATATACTTGCCCAGAGCTCTTCAAATGTTACAATTAAAAACCATCTCATTTTTTGTTTTTATTCAGGTTTAAAGTTTGCTCTCTAAATATTTGTGAACAGAGTCTGCCAAGTAAATAGATCAGTATAGCTTCCTCATTATTTCTATATTTATATATTTTTTTCTTTTTTTTTTCTAACCTCTTATTTTATTTTTTGAAAATCCATTTCCTGAAAATTATCTTTTCTTCTGAAGATCTCTATTGAGTCAGTAATTACCTATATTTCAAGTTTAAAGGTTTGTCTTTCGAGAATAAAAATTAACGGGAGGAGCCTTTGTTAAAACATAGGTGTAGCCAGGAAATTGGTTTTTCGCATGGTTAAGCAAAAGTGATCTCAAATACGGCAGTAAAAATATCACTCGAAATTACCGAAAAATGGTCCTTGGAAATTCAAGGATTTCGTTATACCTCGATAATATTTGGTAATTAGAAGCATCCAAGTTTATTGGAACAGCTGTAAATCTTCTGTATGCGTTGTTTTAGATCCATAGTTCACTGATTAATTTTGTTTTTCTTTCAATTGGTTGCTACGCAGATCTCATAATAGCAATTAATACTTAGGTGTTTTTTATTTGGGCCAATTTTTGTCCAAACTTCAAAATTAATTAGAATTCATCAAGGCTTAGTTAAAAGTCAGTAATATATGAAAATCTATAAATTAATTTCCTTCGTTGATTCATTATGTTTCATTATGTTATGGATATTGTTTGTGGACTACATGAAATTAATTCAATGACATAAGGCATAAGGTGACAGACAGAAAGAGGCTCTATTTATAGAGAATGTGAATGTTAAATACTAAATCTATTGGAACTATAGGGTATGAATAGTGACTGAAACAGAACTTTTATGGTTGAGGTTAATGAATTTTGATTTGGGGGCTATGAGTACTGCAGATTGATGGCGATGATGGATGATGATGGTGCGAATCAGATATAGGAGGGAGGTGTTTAACTAATAGATTCCTGCTTTATTTTCCTTGTCCTTCTAACCTCCCCTCGGCTGTCGAAGGGCTCTTCAGAAGTGTCCATACTCACTTATGGTTCATTTACAGAAAAGAAATCTGGCTAAAGCTTGCTGGCGAGTGTGTGTTTTGTTTTATCGGTCACATGGGGCGCTGGTGTTACAATTAGCCTTATGATTATAGTTGTTTTGAATCTTACGTTTAAACGGAACACATAACTCAAAGACGATATTAAGCATCAAAATTTCGTATAAACGCTATTTATTGAGTATTTTTCCAGTATTTTAAGCAAAAGGATTAATATTGGGAAATACTATCTGAGCCTCCAGTAAGTTAAGAATTCCTGTAAAAATTGCTGGAAGCTTAAGATTTTGTTCGGAACTTTTCTCGTTAAATTCAAATCTGACCAATAACGACAATCCAGTTGATTGAGGTAGGATCTAAAAAACGCGACTACTTTATCAGGTAAAGTGAACCAATTTTCTTTCATTTCAAATACATCGCGCTCGAACTAAGGAGGTCGGACATTTAATTTTGAAAAGCCAGCTGGGAGGTCAGAGCGGGCTACTGACGGGCAATTGGTCGTTATTAGAGTAACAGGTTTAGAGGACTCAGCGCCATTTTTATCCCCGCCGTTGCCAAATTCAATTATCCTATCAGGCTTGATAGTCTGAGAACGGTGTCGTGTCTCCATCACGTGCAGTTGCAGCTGTTTAAGCCGACGGTGCATAGCCAGTGACGGGCTAAAATATAGTTCACGGATTGGATACATTTACCAAGTATAAATGTCGTAAATCTGTGACATTCTGTCTTAAATTTTACTAATGAACCGCTTATTATTTGAATAAATGCCCTGCTATGAACCAAGGGACGAGTATTCCTGTATATATGAATTTTCCTAAAGAAAAACTTATAAAAGGTTTCATTTAAATAGTCACTCAATACCTTACCTAAACAGTAGTTTCGGTTTTATTAACGCTCTTTAACCCTTCCTTTGCTAGGAAAGCAGTAGTTCCTATAGAATTTCTAAAAATTTAAGGAGCGTTTAGAAGTAGTCCGAAATGTCGAGTAGTATCTTGGCGATTCGGTCGTGAATAGAACTTCATGGTTAAGTCGTATTTATGAACGTTCATCAAGTACATCACATTAAAGGCCCGCTTTTAACTTCCCTTAAGTTTTGTTTTATTGTTGCTCTTTTAATGGTGTTGTGTGTATGAGAAAAAAAGAAAAAAAACTAGAAATGATAAATATGTGCAAGACTCAGCAGAATGCAAACATACCAAGGATCGGATCATATTCGTAGGTAAATTCCGTTTTAGTGTGGTAAAGATACCAATTAGACGACTAGCTGTTTCCCGAGATTACGTTAAAAAAAGAAGTTTAAAAGTTAACGTTAAAGTAGTTAAAAAAATTACGAAGTAACATTTATGGATTTTAGACATTAGAATCCAGGAAGAGACAGGATATTAATGTTATGATGGGCAAATATACAAATGTTCAAGTAATATTTACGTAATAATTGTCAAATATGTTTTTATTATTTTAATATAAGACAAATTGTCGTTTATAATCTTATAACGTTTTAAATTTTACTATTTTCATATCACATTGCACGTCAAATCAAATCATTTTATTAAATATTTTTTCAGATTAATCCTCTTTCTTTAGGGTGATAATTTGAGAGTTTTAATGTTTATTGATGTTAATAAGAAATATACCTCATGCGTTGACTAGTTGAGTATCGATCATTTTAAAAAGACATTGAAGTAATTCAAATTGTGAGTGAATATCTTGTTTTGGTGTAGTTAATGTTCATTATAAAATGGCAGATGGCTAATATGAGGAGATTATAAGGATAATCGCTTAACACAACTTTTTTAATTTTAAGGAAGATGATGTTTATATTTATATAAGCCTGTTGAACAGATTCGATACTTAGACCTCCATATGGACAAGAGACTTACTTGGAATCCATATACAAGACTGAAAAGACAAGAAACTGCTCGTAGATTTCAATTGCTACATCACTTACTTGACAAACGCTATAAACTTCCCATTCACCACAAAAAATTATTATACACTATGATAATCAAACCAATTTGGACATATGGAATTGAGCTCTGGGACTCTACCAAACCATCAAATTCCTCCTGCATCCAATCCTTACAATCCAAAATCCTTGATGCTCCTTATTACGTTACAAATAAACTCATCCACAAAGACTTTAACATCACATTCGTTGCAGATTTGGCCCAAAACAGATATACGTCTGTACTTTCCAAACTCCTTACCCATCCTAACCCATTAGTTCTTAATTTCTCATCCTTAACAATCCCTGATAATCCTTCAAGGCGTCTGAAAAGAAGATGGCCACGGGACCTTCTAATTCAAATTAATGCTTGAAGTACCACCAATGGGTGGTTCTTTCCCAAGATTTTTCAAGTGTAAATGAAACATTCCACAGATTTACTTATTGTATTTACTATTTTGTACAGTTTTAAATTATATTAAATAAATAAATTTAAAAAAAAAGTTTGTATAATATTTAAGTATGCATCATGTTAGTAAACAATAAATGTATATGATACATATATTATTTAAATAGATTTTTAGAAAATTGACATTCTCTAAATAAAGCATAATTTGTCTGAAACTCTATTATTAAAACCGCATCGTTTAATTATTAAACAACAATTCTCATGATTGTTGAAATAATTTTGGTATTCTGAGGAACTTTAGATAGTTTTACCGTGCTCATGGAAATACTTACCTTTACATTCAGGCCAGTAACCTAGATGATGCAAGATCTAGAATAGATCTCTATCAATGAAAGGGAGTGTCAGATTCCGTAGTCGTTAAAAATAGTTCTGAGGTAGTAGTTACTTAAATTAAAAATTATATTTAGCTGCTTTAATCTATTTTAAAAAAAGAGGTAACCTTAATCTTTAATAGTTAAAAAAAATCCTTTCTTCACCTTCTTATGAAGAAATATTTACGATTTTATAATTTTTATGAAAATATTATTAGGTTCTCTTTTCGTTGCTTATTGATTTTTAGCATAATTCTGAGGTATCAGATGAAAAAACAGAATATTAAATAAACAAAACATTCACTTTTGTAATTTCGCCATCATATATTTCATTAGTTCGTTTGAATTAACTTGTACCTAAAATCTCCATAACTCCCTTTTTCTCATCCATCATATTAATTTTTTTTTCAACTCCAAATCAATTGGTCAGTGAATTCTTAATATTAATTTAAAAAAATATTTTTTAAAGTTCAGTTTTACTTCTGAATTTACTTATTTTAAACCCACTGTTTTATTTACTCGTTCTACTAAATTTACATCAATTTTTAAAATTACAATTGCATCTAAAAACATAAATCATACTTGTTTATAAATTTAGCATGTTTGTGTACATCTGTTATTAGATATTTATATTAATTTATCCTTGCTAGTGAATTAATTAGAAGTGGATTACTGTGTTCTCTAAGGGTTAAAATTACTTCAATGATAATGAAAGTTTCGTGTTAAGGGGGTTAAGGGTGTGTAAAGGGCTGGGAGGGAAAGATGAGAAGTATACTTCCGATCAGGGATTCTAAATTTCAGTCAAAAAATAATTATAAGTTTTCTGGTATTTTTCTTTCTCCTCCGGTTAACAGAATTCCTCAAACTTTTATCACTAGATTGTTTTTTCTATGAGTATAAAGGAATTTATAATTATGAATTTTTTCAAATAGGGATTAAGAAACAAATATCGATTTTAAATAATAATCTCTTTCAAGATCGAAATTTCTGAAAATGTGACATAGGGTGACCCTACTGAAATTGTGGATACTTGGCTTCAATAAACCTGTCCTAATTTATAGTGTTTAGTTTCCCGATATTTTAATAATAGTAATTAATTCTATTTAATAATAGTATCTTGATAATGATAAATTAAAAATTATATACTTTTATTAAAAAAAACACTTTTATTTTAGCAAGATTTAGATAGTTAAAACTTCAAGATTAAAGTTTGCTATGTTCGACACTACAGGAAAATGAAATCCCATCTATACGTTCCATTTAGATCACTTCTGCAGCACCGCTCATTAAGGGTTCGAGTCGACGAAGTGTTATCCAGAGAGATCCCACTCACCTGTGGAGTACCCCAGTGGCTGTGCTATATTCAATAATTTTCTCAATATACACAGTTGAAACTGTTGGAGCCAAGTATGACAGGGCTATTGTAGCGGCCTATGCCGACGAAATGGCCACCTACAGTAGTTCAATGAGTGCAGAGACAGCTCTACTGCGGGCAGAGAAAGCTTGTACAGAAATTACTAAGTAACTAGAAGTGATTAATAGGTATTATTTTCTCTTTCTTGAAGAACTAGCGCCCTCTCCCTAAAGTCTAAAAAGGTAGCAGGACTTGAGAATAGACCAGCAGGCAGCATAGTATATCTGGGCGTCTCCATTTGACAGACATCTGACGCTAGCTCACCACTGCAATAAGAAGATCAAGCTGGTTAGGACTAAGTCTTACAGCCTTAATCACCTGCTAATGTATCCTATTTTTTTAACCTAATCTTAAATTAACGATTTAGAGTACACACGAGTGTACTCAAGCAAGCCGTACTATACGGAGCACCTAAGCTGACCTACATAACACTTGAAACAGAGTGGCTCTAACAGTTTCAGAACGGTATAATCAGATGTATCGTACTGAAGTATGTAGTTCAAAGAGCAAAGACGGACCATATACATATGACACTCGAACTACCGATTATGATAGAATCTACCTGGAGGAGACATCAAATCTTGATGGGCTCACGTACTGTACGAATCCATTATTTAGGACACTGACACTGACACTGACAGAATGGCCACAAAGGTGGCAGAGGCACACATAAACAGTCTCCAACTTGTCTGAGGACTATTAACTTACTGATTACAGACGTCATTAAATTTGGAGCCCCATCATCAGACAGAAGTCTCACTTTTTTAATTTCCAGTCGTATCCCTTCCATCATTCCCCTCTTATTTGAATGCATTTGAAACGTAGTAAAAGAGATTCCACCCATTATTGTTACCTACTTCCGTATATCAAACCCTATTTATAGTGCTTATTATGTTTGAAAATAGAAACATAAATATTTTTGATTAGATTAAAAAAAATATATATTAAAAATTAAAATTTGTACCTCTACAACCCATGGAGGATCAATGGTTCACTATTTTGTAAGGAAGTACTGTTAATAGACCAACGGTTGTACAAGGATATGATTTGGTCAGAATCATGCTCGACCGCCTGATGTTTTATCGAATTAAAGGTACCCAATTTATGAGGCTGGGTGGATCCCAGAAGAGTACAACCCACAAGAGTTGACTCATGGTTACAGTGTAACAGAAAACAAGTTTCTACCGAGCCGGATTAGAACTTGGTTCCTTGGAGTTAGTAGCATTGCGCCTTACCACATTACCACCGCGCCCCCCCAAAAAAAATTTATATATATATTATAGTATAGTGTTAGCTATTTCTTAATCAATTTTCTAGTAGCTTTTGGCACATTGAGCGCAATCTGTTTCATGTATCGTAAAGCTCCTTCGAACATAAGTTTATGCTCCCACTCTACTGGTCGGACATGCTGATCACGGGTTTTCTGTTTCAAAACTTGTATACGGCAAGTTCATGATAGTCGAACTCCATATTGGGCCAAGTCTATTGTATAGAAATTTTGTTCTGAAAGTGATTACGAAACGGCATACCCTTTTATTTATAATTTATTTGTTTGCTGCATAGTAGTTTTAATTTCGTTATGATATAACCTATTCGTGCTATAGTATAACTAAAAAGATAACTGGAACTAAAAAGATAAGGTGAAAAGTTTTGAATCCCATTTGTATTTATATGAGTATGTATTGTATATTTATATGTTCGAAACTTTTAGGTCAAAAGAAAAGTATAATTTTATCAAATATTGTGTATTTTGACTAAAAATTCAATAGTTACTTTTATAATTTAAAAAAAAAGTATCCATAAGGTTAGAAACTTCATTTATTTTACGTTAATTTAACTAAATAACAAAAGTTATTTTGTATACGAAAATGTCAGAAATATATAAATAAAAACTTTAAACACTGTTGTATACTAGTATTTGTGTTTAAAGTTCTTTGTATATAAACATTAGAGGACGGATTCCGTTGGAGTGGATATTAAGTGAGACGGCCGCCAGATGGCAGGTGGGAGCGACCTTGTGACGTCACGACCTTGCCCCCACTTTCTCCCACCAACTCGCCCACACATTCCCGTTACTCGCCTGACGTACTCACGTTACTAGTGCCGTAACCTGTGTATCGATCTGTCTGCTATCTCCCTTCCTTGTTGTCAGAGTTCCTAATTTTATGTTATTTTGCAATTTTTTTTTTATTTATTTATTTTATTGTTAACATCATTATTAATCGGAAAAAATGTTTGGAACTCTGATTTTTTTTTTTTTTCTCACCCCTATAATTTGTTATTATATATATTTTTTTAGTTAAATAAATATCTCATATATCACACAAGAATTTATAGTTTTAGGATGCCCTGGACTCCCCCCTCTTGGTAGAGTCTAGGACCCATTTATACCAACCAAACCCTTTTTAACCAAACAGGGTCACGAAAAATCATATCGCATAGGGCTCCGTAACGTCTAGGTCTGCTACTTGATCTAGCCAATATTGACTAGACAGTATCGGTGTTTTCCTTTATTTTTATTTTTTGTAAGGTATCCTTGTATATCGCTTATCGAAAACAAATATTACTGGATCTACTCTATCTTATTATTGAAAATTCTATATCAGATATTGCAAATTAAACCATTTGGTTTTTCTGATTGGGCTCTTTTACTGGGGTGGTTCTGTATACATATAATTAACCTTTTTTAAATTTTATATAAGTCGCCTTATTGCCACTAAAATCTTAACAATTGGGAAATCACATGTTAGATAACTTCCAAAAACATATTTCTTTATTAAAGTAAAAAGTTGTGTTTCTTTCAAGGACGTTTTAGAGAACTCCCCCGTTTTATGTTTTTTTTTTCCTCTTAAAGAAGTCTCTTCTTCTTTTATTTCCCAAGTCCGTAACTTTATTACTAATACATACGTACACGCACTTATATACGAGTATATACGTCACTTGATTCTTAATAGTTGATAAATTAATTTTTTTATCTGTGTTACTTAGGTAGAACATTGGAAAATGCATCCCGTACGTATTGAGAATTTAGTATTTACTGATGACATTCTCATGATTGCAGAAAGAATGGGATCCTTACCATAAGTCCTACGAGCATTAGAGAAGACTCCTACCGAAACCCAATCAAATCTAAGTACAGGGTTGTTTCTAAATATGGTTCTAGGGAACCTGGAACTTTACATTGAAAAGGCCTTAATCTGTAACAGGCTAATTTACTCTAATATCTAGAGATTAAAATTACTGATGATGACAGGTTAGTGAGATGAACCAGCACATAAGGAAAGCAACAAACATGTATCTCTAACGTCATAATCGAAAATAGGGAATTGGAGGTGAAAATAATGATGGCTGTTCATAAGCAAGTGTTTATCCTTACGCTTTATATTCAGCTGAGAGCAGGTCTAGTATTTTATGAAACGATAAATAAAAGAATAACAGAAACAAGGTTTTGGGGAATATTCACATAAGAGAATAAATGTGGTTCTGTCGTGTACAAAGAATGTAAATTGCTAAAAAATATATGGAAGATAAAATCAGAGGAGAATCGACCACCCAGTCAATCAGGGAATAAATGAACGGACCTCATATCGGACGTGGCGAGGAAAAGAAGAATGGCTTAAGTCATGAAGTTGGCTACGGATTAAAGAAATGGATAACGGTTATTCCATCACTGTGAGTTATAAGGGTTGGATGAAGAAGAAAACTTCATTAAAAAAAGTAAATTATTAAAGAAGTATTCACTGAAGTGTTGTAGATATTGTCTGGAATTTTTATTTCAATTATAATAAGCCTGGTATTTTGTTTTATGCTTTAATAAGAGTTAGTGTCTAGAAAAAAAACGATAAAATAATTAATCGTTGGAAGATGGTCCGAGTGGTGGTCAGGAAACTATTTATTACTGACCAAAGTTTCTCCCAACATTGCTGAGATTTATCAGAATTATATAAGAACAATGTAAAAACATTGAAAAAAAAAAAAAGACTATAAGTATATACAAATAAATGAATATAATACTAACTAAATACTAGTACAATAATGAGTGATAGAATCGCAGATGTACCATTGGAGTAATGAATAATGAAATAATAATAAATAATAGTTGTTTACAATTATGGTAAAATTATAAGAATTATGACGAAGCCCTGAAAAGTGGGGCTAAACATTAGTTATGGATAATCTTTCTGCTATTTTGTGTACCTTTGTTGCCCGCCACTTCTGTATAAGCTGTATACGATGAATAATCTTCCAATAAAATAATTATATAACTTTTATGTTCTCGAAACACTACGGATACCCATCTTTTTAGTGGCGACCTCTGATTCCTATATAATATAGTGTTTTTATATTTCCAAAAATTGATTTGATTTTATAATTGGATCCTATATATTTAAGGATGTTCAATGAAGTTTTCGTTTTTGTTAAACCAATATCAAGAAAATTGTCTAAAGGTTCATCAATCTCCTAGCCTTCTACATTTTCCTTACAAGAATAGTTTCCAATTTAAAGGAATTGGAAATCTGCCAGAGAGAAATAGCTTGGAGCTTCACGTTCTGCACTTCACCGATGGCCATTCCAAGAGTAAAATTTCTACAGCAAAATTTTTTTTCCTGATCATGGTAGCTGTTTCAATTGTATCAATTACATAAATTTTCTCCTCTAAAATATTTCCTTCAACTTATAAAACAATGAAATAAAATAACATTTTAGAAATGAAAAAAATTGGTTTTGTAGTAACTCCCTTTTCTAATTAGTCAAAGTTCTGAAACCAGGGTATAAAAAAAAATCATATATTTTTTTTTTCCGGCGCCCTGAAATTTTTTCTACTTAGTGAAAACAATTATTATTTGTTTGGAGTTTAAAAACTTAATTTATTTTAGGTTTTTCTCAGTGGTAAGGTACTGTGCTGGTCCAAGGTCCCTTTAGAAAACTATATAAAGTTTTTCACAATACCAAAACTATTTCGATAATCAAAATAATTTTTCATCATTGTACTTAAATAAGTAAATGGGGGGGGGGGGATTTAGTCACAATAGCAGCAAGTCAAATCTTTGGACTCGGGAGCCATCCGTGGTCCATCCAGACCGATTAAGTAAGGTTACTTAATATTGGGAAAATATTTGGCAGTCAAACGTGATTCTGACCAAATGACCTCCTTGCACAGCCATTGATTTAGTTTTTAGTGGTACAAATTTATTTATTTTATTTTTTAATAATTCTAATGAATTTGTTATTCTCTCTAATTTAAGTAATGGTTTGAAGTGGAGATTTTTACTGATAATAGAAATAAAAATAAACCAAATCTGACATGTAAAGAATATTTATAAACAAATGAGTTGTCTAGATACAGAAATGGAAAACCAATATTATATAAAATATTAATATTAATAGCAATTATATATGGTAAAAGATAAATAGGAGAAGAAAAAAAAGAAAGTGGGAAATAATTAATTTATGGATTTATCTAATGGATTTAGATTTTGTGTAGGATTTTAATTCTTGCTACTCCACTGGTACAAATAAGGATATGTTAATGAAAATTTATAATGCAGGTTAAAATTAATTTTTAATAATCTATTAAACATATTTTTTTTTATTTTCTTCTATTTCCTTATTTTTCTGATTACATAGTTGCGAAACATTATAAGCAACCTTTAAGCCAACCTATCTACCACCAGCAGTGAAAAATAAATAAAAAAGTTGCCGACCCAGCAGCATATTAAAGCACGACACTAAAACATCTGACTCAAGGGTGTGCTTGTGAACTTAAACAAGTTGGGGGTATCAAAGTTTAGTGAAGATAGCCAACTACACGGGTGCTATGAATTATAGTTTCTACCTCGGGGGCTCTCTTGCGTTGAGGCTCAATATTACACTCTTGTAAGTAGTTTGCTTTGTATATAAAGTTATTTCGTTATATTTTTAACGATAGTAAAACTGCTGTACAAATTATATGTAAAATTTGGTAACAGATTAGTCGCAAAAGCTTTTATATAGTGTTCTTTTTGTTTTGTTTTTTGTATGGTTGGAACAAAGCTAGAAGTTTTGTGACAGAAATTTTTACAATTTTTACATGTAGTCTTTAAAATTTATTTTCTTGAGTTCTCGATAACTGCTTCAATATTTGTATGTATAACGAATCTAAATAGATTAAATAAACCATGTTTAAATCTTTTCAAATTCATGCATTGAACACTTCTTAAAATGTTTAACTGAAGCTAATTTATATGAAGTAACAATCCTATGGTATAAGGACGAAAATAAAAAATATTATTCTTAGAATAATATTGATATATTATTTAAATAAGTAAATTTAAAATGTGTAGTCTGCTTCAAACCTTTCCTTGAATATTTTGGGAATATTTTCGATCACTGTCACATCGTAAGATATTAATACCAATGTGAAATCGTATACAAAAATATTTGTCGAAAAAACCTTCTTGTGGAATTACATAAAATCCCGTTTACTCCAATGCATATATCATAATGTTTCAAATTATTTTTATTTATTTTTTTTTACGTTTTATTTTTGTTTTATGATCTAGTTATGGTTTTATTCCCTTGAAAAAATTCTCATTGCTTTCCTGGAATTTAATAGCATCGAGTTAGAGCCATACTATCTTGAAATTTCATCTCACAGGTCATTGTCTTCCATGAACGGCTATGTTGGAGTATAAAAGGGGAAAGCTTTGATACAAAAGAAGAGGGTTTATTTTATTTTTTTAGGAGGCTGTTATGTGGAAGTAATACTTCTGTTTGCCCAAGGATCAAAGGGTAGAAAAGCATTGTCCACTTTCAAAGGTAACATAACCTCAGGAAAAAGGAAGTTACTCAAAATCGAAAAGCATTTATCTGAACTATAGAGAATTTTTTGTCATTATATCTACGATGTGTGCTTTTTATCTTTTATTATTTTTCAATATTTAATTCAAGATAGTTAGTGGAAATAAAAATTTATAAATTCGTTTCTTGTTTATATAAAGGCATAGTCATAAATAATGTAATAAAACATCAAACTTCGGCTTTAATTTTGAATAAAAGAAATTAACAGTAATTTTGATGAATTTATTTTTCACTGATTTTAGGAAAGTCGTGTTTAGCTTTTCAATATCACCGGTCAATAAGAGTTTTTGAATTAGGTTCATAATTGTTAAAATTTGATTAATTCCAAACAACTAATAAAAAGAAACCAGTTTTCACCAGATGATGTTTTCTTTTGTAAAAATTAAACACAATAGCGTATTTTAAGTTAAATGATTAATAATTGTTAATAAATGACTCTTAAACGATGCACTTGACGGAATAGTTGGTTTTGTTATATTTAAAATTGATGATATTTTCTACGATTTGAGACCAATATGAGCTCCCTGCAACCATCTCCCATCAGTCCCAAAAATAAAAATAAACAATTATAAAACCAAAATATCCGTTAATGTGTAATTTAATGTTTGAAATTTCGTGTTAAAATTTATTTTCAACTTAGAAACAAGAAAACCTTTTTTTTGTATTTCTGTTACTTACCAGTAACAGACACCAATCTATAATTGACAATCTTTACTGAACAAAATACTTCGGCTACTAATTCAACGAATCAGTTCCACTGCTCTGTCGCTCTGAAATTGTTGCTGATTCTCGTTTTTATTTTAGATCTCTGGAAATATTATTTTTCAGGTTTTATTAGGTTTATCTTTTTTCTTTTTGTTTATTCAGAACGCTTTTCTAAAGCTCTCGGCTGCTAAAGGTCGCCAGCTTTCCTATTGATTTCGCAGCCCACAACTATATCACATTGGGAATGTTCATGAAGTAGCTTCAATATTTGATAATTAATAACCGATCAATTATGTAAACGGCATGCGATTACTCACTTTGTATGCGAATATAGCTAAAATTGGTTTTTAGTCTATTCAACAAATATTTAAACAAACAATGTGTACTTCCATTTTGCCCATACTCTCTCATTTATATCATTATAAATATTCATATCCATAGATATTATATTTCCATTGGTGTTGAACTTTAGATAGCCTAATTATATAGTTATATGGATTACATATCTATTCACTTCTTCTAATTATACCTGCAGTTGGGATAAAGACGGCAGATCAAACTATGTTCTATGTATCAAGTTAATATAGATTTCACAAATCAAGAAACCTATTCTGTAACTACCCAAAATTTGGCCATAAACAAACGGGTATTTTTGAAAAGCCAAGTAAGCGGGTTTAATACACGGATCTTAAATCCTCCAGCAGTCTAGAAATAATGTCTAGATAAAGCAAATCTGTCCGAATAAATTTTTAAGATCGTTCACAAACAAATAAAATAAAATTTCCATATATAAATTAATAGTAATTCATATTTAATACATTTTGTTCTTAAGCTCGTTTTAATAAATACACCTCATTTGTAAATAAATGTAAGATTTTATGGTTTGAATGCCCTACATGGCACCTGGTTAGCATATCTGAGTAAATTAGTGAACATGGCACCTTTGGAAAAGATATTCAATTAATTATTACTCTCAAGTATATCTAGCATACCATTGTAAAGGGTCTGGGGTGTCTAGGTTTAGATTTAAACAGATAGATTTCTAAGAACAGTAGGTCGGTTTCCATAAAGACCTATAGAAATATATAATACAAATAGATAAATAGATTATGAGTGCGGATTCTGGGACCCCTTAGAACCGCGATTCGCTAGAAACGTAGCAATACCTATTGTTATTATTAATATATTTGATGCTTACTTAATGGATGAAACCACTTCCAGACATTTACAAGATCATTCTTGATCGTATATTGACGTAATTTTGTAACTTTTAACATATTGCTCTATACTGGAATAAAGCCAGAAGGTGCCTGACCATAAACTGCTTCTCCCGTGCCCACTCACACTTCCAAATCGGGGTTCCACTATTGCCACATAAGATATTGACGAATCACTTTTCCATTAATGGTATCACCGATCTGTTTGTTTATTTTTTTAAATATATAATTATTTTAAATGTCTTCACTTCTAGATCCTTAGACATATTAGTTTTATATAAAATTATAATTTAACCTATATCAGTGATTTGAATATAATTTATAATGTATATGTAGGCTGTTATTAGAAGTTTAAAGGCAAGTTGTAATTATACTAAAAAAAATCTATATTAAAATTGCGAATAGTTATTTTTGATGACCATGAGTTTGGGAACCTACTCTGGCCTAGCTTTAAGTTCAAAGGTTAGCCACAATTGATTTTAGGATAATACCAGGTTCAAGTACTATTTCTGTTACCGTCCAATCGATAAGGCACAAAATACATGACTTTTCAGGTAGTTATGACGTTTTTCGGAATTTTAAATATGGTTTCCATCCTTCTATTTTTGCCATGTTTTATTTTCTTTAATTGTTTTTTCAAATAGATGTTTCGTACTGATTAATAAAGAAAATATTAGATAGCTCAACCATACTTCCCTCTTAAGAATTTCGTAGGGTTTCTCATCCATTAAAGTGAAAGAAAAAATATTAATTCTGACATTTTTGTTCCACTTTTGAAATAATTCAACCCTTGGAACCCTACAAGTGATACAAAAATTAGAAAGTTTTTAATGATATTTAATACTAGTTAAAACCATACATTTTTCTGAAAAAACAAACAAACAATGAATGTTTCGGTCCTATTGCATCAACTCGGGATTTTTAATTAATTCATATATGTCATTAATAGTTTTACATAAGGCTAGGTAAATATTTATTATTTAAATGTATAGTTATATATGTTAATACGTTATTTTTAAATTGGATAAGATTTGTATAAATTATGGATAGAAGCAAGAAAAAAATTGTATGAAACAAAAATATATTATTGTTTAAAGTGACAAGCGATTGAAGAATAGTATTGTTGGCAATGTACTATTACGCGTTATTTTTTTTCATTTGTAACGAGTTTTTCTTTATTTAAAATATATATTTAAAGCTACTCCTGTCGAACAGATCCACTATCTTGGACTGCAACTGGACAAGCGACTAACCTGGAATCCTAACACAAGACTGAAAAGACAGGAAACTGTACGTGGATTCCGACTATTACAGCACATACTTGACAAACGGTCTAAACTTCCAATTCATTACAAAAGGCTGATCTACATTACTATTGTATAATAAGTCCTATCCCTTTGGGGCTCCACTTTAACGTCAAAACCCTTACTATCCAAAATCCTTCGTAAAAATCCTCAATGCGCCTTACTTTGTCACAAATAAGATCAACCATGAAGACCTTATTGTTCCATATGTAACCGACCTAGCTCGAACTAGATATCAATCCTTGTAAACTTCCTAACCAACTAGTTTCTATCCTTGCCTCCTCTTCCATTCCTGAAAATCCTTCCAGGCGCCTGGAAACAAGATGGCCTCGAGATTTTAATGTATTAATATTATTAGAGTGCTACCAATGTGTGGCCTCAATCAAATTTACTAAATGTATTTTTATGTTAATATAGTAATAAATATCACTAAATAATTAAATAAAAAATTTAAAGCTAATTTTATATTCACCATATATATGAAAATTTCATTAAAAAAGTCAATATAACCACTTTTGGGAAGGTTTTATTTCAAAATTATTATGGGAGCATCTCACATAGATAAGTTAGGTTTTTATAGAAAATGTTGATTTTTAACTAATATTCGAAATGGCAAAATTTAAATTTTGAAATTAACTGAATAAGGGTTTGGTGATATAGATAATTTGTCACATAAATCTTTACTTGTAAAATTGGATTTATTGACTTTAAGCAAAAATCCCCTTATATGATTGTAAGAAAACTAGAGCCCAAAGCGCAATGAAACACTATAATCACTGACCTGGCTCGCTGCTAACGTAATTAGCTAAATTTCGAGAATCAAGTAATGTGAGGGGTTCCTGGTATTCTATTCTCTTATATTCGTAGTATGACTAAGTTATTTTGTTTAGAAAACTTAGTTTTTCTGGTAAAAAAGTTCTATTATTTAAATAAAATATTTTCCTTTTTCCTCTTTGATTTTTCATTATATAATATGAACTTCCAAGAAAAACAGAGACTATTGAATTTGATTAGTGTTGTATACTTCAAAGCGAGAACGATATGGGTTCCGATCCATCAGATTTCTCAAATAATTTTTTTATGTGACGAGACCCCTCTCACCCTTGTGACAATAACTCATTAGATAATTAGGGTTTGGAAGTATCTGTGCAGCACGGTAGGAATTAATAAAATTCTGAGCTTTGTCACTCCCATACGTCACTGCTTATTCGATACTGACTTTTAGGACAAAGTTCTATTATTTAAATAAAATATTTTCCTTTTACCTCTTTGATTTTTCATTATATAATATGAACTTCCAAGAAAAACAGACAGACTATTGAATTTGATTAGTGTTATATACTTCAAAGCGAGAACGATATGGGTTCCGATCCATCAGATTTCTCAAGTAATTTTTTTATGTGACGAGACCCCTCTCACCCTTGTGACAATAACTCATTAGATAATTAGGGTTTGGAAGTATCTGTGCAGCACGGTAGGAACTAATAAAATTCTGAGCTTTGTCACTCCCATACGTCACTGCTTATTCGATACTGACTTTTTGTCTTCTTTGTCACTGCTTATTCGATACTGACTTTTTGTCTTCTTTGTCACTGCTTATTCGATACTGACTTTCTGGCTTGTCGTCAACTTTGAATCGAATAAATGTCTGAGCCTGTTTAATTTCTTTTTTGTAGGCCATTCAATTTTGAAAACACGTTATCCTGTGTTGGAAGTATTACGGAAGTATTACTTTTAAACAACTTTAATGGACATTAATTTGTTCCGCACATACAGCAATACCGTTTTATGAACAATATTTTCACATTGCTCTCACGCTGATGCACTCAGTCACGTTGCTACAACAGCTGCAGTATTACACCTTCATAACTTCACACTGAATTCATCTGACCGCTACTAGTATATTGTCGAAGATATGGCTGTTAACTGTTTAAAGCATTTTGAAGATACTGATACAACTAGCTTCTACAAGGTATTCCATTTTGCCGTATTATAAATGAACAACTTCTTCATTTATATAGTTTTACTATTAACAGTAATATATATTTTTAAAAATAAATCCTTTAAGTAAAATGTTAATTTAAATATAAAAAGCCCAATGTATAAAATGACTTCAGTAAATAAACAGCTGGTAACAACTTAAAATAAGCAGAATATCAAATTATAACAAATACTTTTTGTATTTCTATATTTGAAAAAATGGGATAAAGATGAAAATAACCAATAAAACTGTCCGAAAAAAATAGAAAAATGAAATGTATTTAACGAATAAAATTATGATAAGATTTTATTATAATTACTATATAATTTCATGTATAGAAATGTGGGGTTAATATGGTCCATTAGATTTTTTTCCCTTTGTATGTTAGATTTATATTTTATAATAAAATATAAATGGAACTTACATCAATATAAATTTACATACTTGAAAACCAAAATATACAAAATTATATTGAGACTCTCTCTTATGTATTGAGCTCTATTATTCACACATATTCCCGACGGCACACAGCGCCACCTCCAATAGTTTCAGAACACTGAAAATAGTGAGCTCTATTTCATTGAAGAAACTGGAACCAGAACACTTCACAAACTCTTTTCTTTCCTTCGAATGTTCTTTGATTCGCCAAAGACTTCTATTGACTCGTTGTTCAGGACTCTTACGCCAGCAACAGTACCAATGCGGCGGCAATAGTGCATGCTGCAAGAACAGTCTTAACACGTGTGCAACAAAGACATAAGTTACGTTTTTATTGTGTCAGCTAGGTTAGGGTCTTAATTTTAGTGAATGAACAGAAATTAAGTATGTCCCAACATTTGAAGACTTGAACATTACAATTATCCAGTACAGCCTTAATCGTACCTCAAAATCTGCTTAAAATGTTGCCTAGCAACAGAAAGAGAAGTTACTTCAGATAGTAGTACATTTGTGTTTTTTTTTTGTATTTCATGTCATACTTCTGTTAATAAGGATTGTGAAAATAGAACAAAAAAGAGGTGACCGATTGAATCTCAGAATGAATTGAATTGTAGAATGAATGTTGGAAGCTATTGAGGGAGATTTTTCAAAAAACCGATGAGATTACAAACGTGTTCTTTGGTCAACATTTCTCCACATTCTGATGTATTTTTCGGAATCATTGGCTTACAAAGAAATTTCAAGTTCGAATACAAGCCTCATAAATGAGATTTCTCTAAAAGCGGGAAACAAGAAGAGACCGATTCCGCAATACGTAGATTCGAATATCGACGTTGAACCAGTCAGTGATGTAATAGTGAAGAGTCAACTGAAATGGTTTTGGGCACCATTTCTAAATGGAACCTGGCACAACCGCTAGTGAGGAGTATTGCCCTAACTGGAGGGGAAAGGAGGAAAAGTCGATCCAGAGCTAAATGGGAAGAAGAAGTTATGAGAGACTTTCAGAAAACGGAATAAATTAAGGTAATTAGTGGATTTCCTGATGTATGATGATGAATATGAACAATCCAGTTAATCTGTTTTATTGATTTATGGAACTTATTCAGGTTGAGAGGGGCTAAATTAACGATCAACTATAAGATTTCAATTTTCGTATCATAGTATGTACAGATATAATATATTTTATGTATAAATAGAAAAGGATTGTCTAAGGGTTGCGGTAAAAAAAATAAATAGTTTAAACTATTTTTTAATTACCAACTTGATGCCAAGGTCTTGAGCAGGTTTGTTGGAATTGGTAGAGGATTAAACTAATAAGAAAAAAAATTGAGCGATTCAATTCAATTATTTTTATCTACCCAATTTCATTTTTCTATTTGATACTGTTTAAATTAAGGTGCGATCGTATATCCTATCCTAAAAAGAAAAGCCAAATTAAACTAGCTGATGTATTGGCTGTGAAGCTGGTAGCGGCATCCTGTACGAAAAAGAAAACAAAATACAGTCTTTTAAAATAGAGTCATACGAATTGCAGTGGATGCTCCTTAGTTTATAAGCAACGGCCAATTGCATCGGGAATTACAATTAGAGACAATAGAGGATTACATCAAAAAATGGTTCATGTATTTCCACTCCCAGTTACCTACTGTTAAAGGAGCAGTGACCTACAATTTGGAAACCTTACCACAACCCAAATACTGAAGCCCAGGCTGCTACAGGACATCCTGTTATAAATTCCATACATATTTATCTTTATCTAAAATTTTATTTTATCTTAATTTAATTTTTTTCCCTTCATCTTTTCCTTAAATTCACTTTCTTTTTTTTTTCATTCTAAATTAATTATTTATTTTATTGAATCAATAAATGTCATTGTTTTTTACTAAATAATTCAAAACATTATCCAAATTATAGTCTCAAAACTTTTAACTATAATTTGGATAATGTTTTGAATTATTTAGTAAAAAATTGCCAGTCTCAAGAAAGAATTTTATGATTATAAAGTCATTGTTTTTGTTATTAACTTTACTTTTATTTTTTATTAATGTTTACATCGGGACCTGCTCGTGCTATACTGCAGGTGTCCCGAGTGTAATTTTATGCTTGTAATTAATGTGTGGAAAAGGGGGGCTGGTAATTGACTGACACTTTCTGCTCATAAAAACATACATGTATATTTTCTTCTATTTATAAAGTATTAATCCCTGGAGGGGCAGTTATATTAGTGTGTTAGTTCAGTAATCTTTATCTATATATGAATATGAATATATGAAACAGAACATTGGGGTCTCATAAATTATATTGGCTTATCTGGTGACGTCTTCGCCGCCGCGGTGACGTATCCTAGCCGCTTCCCTCGTCGAGGTGTACGGTGGGCGAATATGGTGAAAACCACGTATCCTCGCCTGTTGTCTGAAGAGACGTCTTCGTACCTCCGTGGCTGCCCAGCGTGTCCTGGAGCCTGGCGTGATGGTAGGGGCTGGCCAGGTCCTAGTTTGCATGATGCTTAGGCTGGGGCGGCATTGCAGTCGCAGCGTCTTCGGAGCCTTCCGGTGTCCGCGGAAAGGGGGGGCCCCCGATCCCGACTTTATATAAATTCAAAACAACGGCAAAAATCGGATGACTTAAATCTGACAATTAATAATTATTATTTTAATCTATTTATTTTATCTTAATTTTTTATTTTATTTATAACATGTTGTATAGTTAGGGGCGTCTTTTGTATGAGACTATGCTCCCCTATAATCAATTGTTAAAAAAAAAAAAATTACCTCATACATTAATCATGTAAGGCTCACCAGACTGATGTGGTATTAACTAAATAAATAAAAAAAAATGGTGTGATCTTGTTGAAGAATTTCTTTACCTTCATTATTACATTAAAATAAATATTTAGAGAGATTCATGAGCAATTATATTGCGTATCTACCACTTTAATTAATAAATAAAAATATTAAATATTATCTGGCTCACTGCATTATAAATTAATCGTTACATCTACCCTAGTACTCATTTGCCGTTAAGAACCAATTAATTCCCGTTTATTTTTTCTTGTTAAAGACTTTTACTATGACAATTATCTCGCGTCCTATCCATTGGCTCTAACAAAGACCGTATCAAAGGGAAACTACGATGAAGTATTCATGAAGAGTGGCCGGTCATTTTGGTGGCCAATTGAACTAATGGTCCTTGATGTATTTTTAACGGCTACTTGCTTATTCAGAAAGTAAACAGTTCTTTTGTACTATTATCGGTTTACCAAAATGGCCAATTCTAATTTATTTGTCTCTAAGTCAACACGGATCCAAACTATACTTTTTTATACCTTTTAAAAATATTTAATTTATATGAAAATACAATTAATAATTTCATGAATATAATTATAAAAAAATTGTTATTTTATTGAGATTTAAGAAATATTACTCTGAGTAAAAATTACAATTACTCCTCATTAACAAATATAGGTTTGAATAATTTAGATATGCTGTGGGTTAACCAGATTTTTTAGTTACAACTTAATTTTTTTATTATTATTTTCATTAGCGAATTATTCATTTTTCGAGGAGGAATTGTGAAAAAAGGGGGAGAGGTAATGGAGGAGAAGGCATATCGTGTATTTTAGGAAGGGGATTTTTTTAGAACAATGGGGATCATTTTTTTTTTTATATTACAGTGATAGGATCCACAAGTTACAGACGATTTTTATTTAAAAAAACAAAACAATTTTTTATTCTATTCTCTTTTTTTTTATTATAATTGATTTTTTAGTTGTTTTTAATGATTTTTATTATTATTAGAGACAGGATTTTCATGAGATCGTATCTTTTGTTCACTTGCTTAAATTCTGCCATATCTCGACAGTAAATCCAGTGATGGAAAAGACATTTAACACTATTTTTATATTACACGTTTTGGCGTTTTTCACAATTTTGCACGTTTTAAGTTCTTCCTTTATAAAATTTCTCCTTTTACTCTTTTTGGGCTTAATTCTGATTTTTGTTTCTTAAAATTGAATGCTTAACCAAATATTTCATATTATATACATACAGATTTACGCATGCCAATATTTCTTAATTTTAATTATTTTTTCCTTATTTATTTGCAGCTTAAAATTGATGACTTTGAAGTAAAGAAAATCATTGATTAACGTATGAAGAGTTGAATTTAGCCTGAAAAATAAAAGAACAAGTTAACAAAAGTGAGAAATGTTCTTGAAATAATATTATCCGGTGGTTTCGGTTAACTATGAATAGTCTTTAAAATATGCTTTTTATAGAGAACTTGTTTAACTTGAACTCCCAGTCCACCTCTAGCCCTTGATTCTTCCTTCTGACTTTGTTGTGACTAGTACGAATTTCCCTTCTTTTTTTTTTCTTATATTATATTACCTATGTGTATAATTTTAAATAAAAAATCAATTTGAATAAACCTTTACACTTTTTATAGAACACTTTCTGCATTTGATTGATAACTTGTTAGTTTTTTTTTAGTACACAGTGAATTTAATTTGATTCAAACTAGATTAGGTATGCTTTTTATATATCAATGTTATAAATAATACAATAAATTTGGATATTTGGAGTTTTACACATATTTTGAGTTTTATACTTTTTTTTTTGTTTTACTGCAAAAAAATCAGATCTCTAATCATTTTCGTTTTCTATATATATCTATCGTACATGTTAAGATGCAAACACCCTGTGCATGATATAATGAGGCGATTTGAATTTCCTTTTTTTTACATTCTTTTAATTTTTATTTTTAAACACTATAAAATTATAAAAAAAACTTATGATATGAAGAAATAAACAATTAATGCAATTGTCATACGTAGTCGTTATAAATGTTTGCCCGCTTTGTTTTAATTGTTCTATAGTTTTGTGTGTGTATATATGCATGTGTATATATAAATATATATACATGAGATAGGCAGCTACTAATTCTTTATTAGATAAATCAAACTGACGCTCTCTACCTTAAAGCTGAAATTGAGAGAGGGTTGCCTGTCCAAACTTCCTCTTGGTTATTTAGTTTGCAGCACAGAGGAAGTAAGACCGAGCGATACTATCTTACTATGCTCTCAGATGGTAATGTAGGTTCACTTTGGGACGAATCCAAGTAAACTGCTTAAATCAAAGTTGATCCTCACTCAAAACTAATCTTTACCTTTACCTTTACTGTCTGAAAGTATCGATTTACTTCTTCAAACCATAATTATATTTCTTTTATTTATTTAAAGCCTATTTTGATTGTGTTTTATTGAATAGATATTCAATTTATTATTACGAAAATCGATAATGTTGTTTTTAGTAGTTAGGCTACTAAAAAAATATAAAGTAGATTAAAGGTATATGAGTTTCTTAACGGGGAGAGGGCGAAATGTTATAAGTAACAAAATGGTCAGAATAAGTAGAAATTTTTCTGGGAATATTTTGTTATGGTTATTCCTCTTGAGTGAATATTTCATTATATAATTCTATTGTCAATTTAATTGATCATACTTACATATAAATATGTCATTCTAATAGTACAAGAGCCCAAGAGGAGAAAAAAGGCAGTTATTTCACCCCAATTTTATGTATATATGTATAATTAATAGTCAAAATTGATGAGTCTGCCAAGTATAGTTTGGAGAATAAAAAATAGCGGCTGTTTCAAAACCTTAATTTTTCATTCGGAGCTCTATATCATAAAAACTACCAATAACACTAGAAAATCTAAGAGAATATTATTTAAAGAAGAGTAAATTTGCTGAAATATTCGCCCTAAAAGAGCTATTTACGTCCGATAGTTCTCGAGATATAGCTTTTTAAAAAGCAACATTTCATTTTTTTTATTTTCTTGTGTTGTTGGTAGTTTTTATAATATAGAGCTCCGAATGAAAAATTAATCTTTTTTTAAGGTTTTGAAACAGGCGCCATTTTTTATTTCCCCTACCTATACTTGGCAGACTCATTAATTTTGACTAGTAATTATACATAGTTTTCATTAGAGTAATCAAAAATTGGGGTGAGATAACTGCCTTTTTTTCTCCCCGGCTCTTGTACTATAACTGTTTGTGTTTGCTCTAAATTTGACATTGGTTGTTGTTACTTTTAGCCAATTAAATTTTTTTTTAGCATAAAATTTTATCATGAAATGTTTTCTGAATAATTATGCAAAGCCTACTACTTACTTCTTCAAAGTCGATTCCTAGAACAGTTGTTCAAACAGTGTGTTGCGTGTGCTAGTCCAATGCCCAACAGTTGATGTTGAATCTTCAGATGATTTTAACCGTTAGAGGTTAAAAAGCCCTCTGGGACGGTCTGAAGGTACAGGTCATTTGTTGATCCAACTTTCAAATCAAATGTCTGGAATATTCAGGAGGTACTTCACTAGTTATATTGTGGGTTGCTGGGTGTTATATTTGGGTGGGTTGTTGTTATATTTTCAGAGTAGATTAGAATAACTATGTAGGGCAGAGAGTAAATGTCGATCTCAACTTTAAAATGTTCTTCAAAGCATGTGAGTTAGTTAAATTATTTCGGCTATTTTCTGACTTATTACTTTTACCGTCCCACCTAGATTTGTTAATAAAAACTTTTTTTTATTTAGCTATTACTAAGCAAGTTGTCTTCTAAGCAATATATAAGGTGGTTAAAGTAGACAGATGTCTAACAGAACAAAACGTTTATATGGACTATAGTCTGACCTTCTGGGAGCGCGATACCACCGTTGTAAGCCGTGATGCTACTAACTTCAAGGACTCAAGTTCGAATCCAGCTGGGAAGAAAATTGTTTTCTGTTACACCGTAGCCATGAGTAAACCTGGGTTCTGGAGCCCTCCTGGGGTCCATCTAGCCTCATAAATTGCTTTTAATTAGATAAAAAATCTGACAGTCAAGTGTGATTATGACCCAATCACCTCCTTGTACAACCGTTGGTCTAGTAACCGTACTTCCTTACAAAGTACTGAACCCCTGACTCTTCATGGTTGTAGCGGTAGAGATTTTATTTTTTTAATAGTCTGACTCTCTACAGAATAGAAACAAATCGATTTTTTGTGTTTCTGTTTAAAGAAACTCTTGGTTTTGCCTGAAGAGGAAGAACTAACCAAAACTATTTATAATAGATAATTAAAATTGCACTATATTATAACCGACAAACTTTTATTTAAAAACAACTGCGACTTATATTTGTTAAAACCATAAAACCGCTTTCTTGCGGCTCAATAATGCAATTCTTCGTTAAATCCAGAATTATTCTTTACTTTTACAACCTCCTCCTAGACTGCAGATACAAATAATCCACATAAATTAGTCTGTTGCAAAAAAGCTGATGTTCGTCTCCATTTCTGTAAAATAATTATTTAATATAAAATTCAAAATACATTTTTTTATGCGTAAAACATTTTTATGGAAAATTAAATGTAATGTGTGTTGATCAAATGAAATTCTTCTTAAAATAAAAACAAATAATTTTATAAAAGTGATTTTAATATAATGAAAATCGTGCACAATTCGTTAAGAAACTGTTTCTAGTAATTTGAGGTATAATTTTTATTTCATTAGCTGCAAATTTAGGTATTTTCGTTATTTTGTAAATTTATCAATTTTTTAATTGGAGACAATACAAAACCGCAATTTAATTAATCCTTATCTGGTGAGAATCGGACCATATTGTATACAATCTTTTTTGTTGCTTATAAAATTTATTTTTATGTTCTGAAGTGTTAATAAAATCATGTAGAACACCCTATTAACAATTGTTAGAAACTGACAGATGACTTGAATACGCAACGTTACAATGGTGTAAGTTAATGATAATTATATATATATGAACATACACACACACTCACGCTAAATTATATGCTGGCCAATGAAAGGTTAGTGGAAGCATTGGTGACGATTAGATCGATAGTGTTAACCTTTCCAAAGACCTTTACACATTATTGTGTGGTCCTTGGCTGCCTCAATTTATCCTGCCATCGATGTAGGATATATTGCGCTACACTTCAGCTCGCCCCAGTTACCTAAAATCCTGAATCGAAACCCCCCTCTCTGTCACCTTCCGCCTTATTCTGTTGGATATTCTAAATACTTCGGTTTTGCTTAAGAGGAAAAGGAATAGTTGGAATAGTCTCACGGCTGAGGGTTATTGAGGGTGGATTTTGGAGAAGAGAGAGGAGCATGCTTTTGACTCTTTGATATATACCTAAGCTTACGATTCGTTTGGCATCGTGATTTTGATTATGAATATTTTCGGAGTCCTAACCGCAATGTTAAAATATATTTTCATGCTAATTTTTCAAGCCTTGAAAGTTGAAATGAAAATCTTACAAATGCTCTGCCACCAGTCAATTAGAAAACATTCAGCCATTTTGAAATTGAGTAAAAGTGATGGTATCAGACTATTTGTAGATCTTCATGAGGGCCAGAAAAAGTAAAAGCTCTTTTGAGGTGCACGCAGCAAACATGTGAAAAAAGTTTATTATGGAAGGATTGGTACACATATTTTAAAAATGTAATTTCAGTTTTGTTCGACTTTTGGCTTTTGAATTAGACTGTTCACAAACACAGACCAATTTGTGAGACCAAGGCTATTTGGACTTAAGAGACCTCAAAGCGTGTCTTTCCGTCGAAACTCAAATTCTGAATTCAGTTGCTCGATCGCACTTTTTCCTCTCATTAAATATCCCATATATATCAGTAAATGAAAGCAAAAAGTAAGATACTAGATTAGTAGCAGTAAGAAGAATAAATATAAGATTACATGGAGATACATAAATAAAAGATTAATATACTAAATAAGCAATAAAAAAAGTGAAGTTATAAGAAAAAAACATTTAAATTTGAAAGAATAAATGGTATTGGGAGATTTAATAGGTAATGGGTTAGAAAATTGAAAGATAGCTAAATATGTAAAAGAGAATAAAATAGAATGTTATTATCGATTAAAACGGAAGGGATAAAACAGAATCATCAAAAGATGAGATAGGTATAAAATATGAGATATAACTAAAGTGAGAAAAAAAATATTATGTGGAAAAAAAAAATACTTTATGGAATTCGTTACTTTTATAATCAAAATACTTTATGGAATTCGTTACTTCTATAATCAAAATACTTTATGGAATTCGTTACTTCTATAATCAAAATTCTTTATGGAATTCGTTACTTCTTAATCAAAATACATTATGGAATTCGTTACTTCTATAATCAAAATACTTTATGGAATTCGTTATTTCTATAATCAAAATTCTTTATGGAATTCGTTACTTCTTAATCTAAATACATTATGGAATTCGTTACTTCTTAATCAAAATACATTATGGAATTCGTTACTTCTATAATCAAAATACCTTTTGCTTTTCCTCCAGCGAAAATATAAGAAATTTGTTGTTCTACATTTCTTTATTCACGTATATCACTGTAGCTTACTTAAATAAGATTTACTTCTTCACTTATAGTTGGTGACTCAGTATAGTCTAGAACCACTATAGGCTGTACTCATAACATACATATTTTACATGAACCTTTTTCTTTAAAACCTTCTACGATCTTTACATATCTAATATTATTTGTTTCATATAGGCTTGAATGTAAAATTTATTTTTGGTAAAATATTTTGAAGAACGATCACGTAGCTATACTGTAAAACACAGTCCGGGACTATACTATGCCTAAGGTCTAAGCGTTGTTCCTGTATTCCTTACTACTAATGCTTATTGTATGTAATAGAAAATATGATAATAATAATAATAATAATAATGATGAAGGCCTAACGAACCCGAAGGTTCGATGCCGGTACAACCAATCGCTCTCTACATACATCCTTCCAGTGATGCCCCTCCAAACCCAATTCTTCAGTTTTTACGCAATCCTCCCATCTACGTTTTTGTCTACCCCTCGAACGTTTACCCGTCGGTTCAGTGTTTATTAACACTTTAGGGATACGATCGTTACTAAACCCTACAACCTTACACGCCCATCTTATAGATCTTCAATAGAAAAGATAAAAAATTATATATTTGGTTTTGACAAATCAAAACATTTATATGATAAAGTAATAGAATAATTACAAAGTAGATGATATAATTGGAGATTCTTTTAGAATCTAATGGCTAAAAGCAATGGTACTGCTTCTTAGGCTCCAGTGGAAGAATTGTTTCAGTTTTTTCTTGGTCATAGATTAATTAAATAAAAAAGCCTGGTAACAATAATAGAGCAATTATTTATAAATATTGTTATTTTGAGGCGAAGGGCTTATTTATTGTTTGTTTGTCTTGTATAGAGGAATGACAGATAAGACCCGCATATCAGAGGAAACCTAATTTCGCCTACTCCCCTCTCCACGACTCATCCTCCCACAAAGGAGCTTGATCATATCAGTCAGATATTCAGCCTACTTAATTTATATTTTGAGTTACAATGGTGTTGTTTAAGTAAAATATTTTTTGATTATAATGCATCATAAAATTTGATGATAAAGATTTGATTAGAATTTTTTTAATTGAGTTGGAATCATAAAATTCATTTGTTATTATTGACTTACTAATTCATTAGCCTAACGTTTTAGTGATGAGCAAATATTTTAATTTTTGGAACGAAAAAAAAGAGATTGTTGCACAGCAATGAATGAATGTATATCTCAGATATTGACTATGTTATTTTGTCTTTAATTTGAGAATATATTTACTTATGTTTTCAATTATTTTCATATTACAGACAATCAGCAAGATATTCGGCTTATTAATTCCAGGTAAAAAACTAGATTTCAAGAAGTTTAATATTTATTTCAACAAGGGGGCCTGGTCGAGAACAAGGGAAAAATAATTATTATATAAAATATATAAATATTAAAAAAAAAAAAAAAGACAAGAAAAAGCGAGAATTTCGAACGATGAAGAGGGTGCAGGGCGCTCTCGCGTTTCTCTTATTCAATTTTGTCCTGGAAAAGGCTGTGAAAGATTCGGAAATATAAGTTAGACAGACTATACTTATACCGATTTGGACACCTTTTGGCTTGTACAGACGAAGACCGGTGGATCCTGTGAGGAGACTTGGGCTCGAGTTAAACCAGACAAAAACTGAGTACTTGGTGACAGATGAGACTAGACTTTTGAACATGTCACCGACTGTATATTTAGGCTAGGTGGTGACTCAGGACAGTTGTCTGGAATTCAGAAGAAATGTAATGTCTGCAAACCAATGCTATTACTGTACAAATAAATTGGAGGCTCATGATCTCTTGGAAAACAAAATTACACCTGTATAGGGACAAATTTACACCCGCCCAATGCTAGCCTAAGGATCGGGAACTTGTACTACAACCAAGAGTAGTAAACAACACGTGGGTCGAAAATCCTTAGGAGGGTATTTGGAAGAAATATGTAGGATCGAACCTGGAGGTTTGGTACAAAGGTTTACGATTCATTTTATGAGGAGATAACCTGAACGACATAGGCTATCAAACTGGCCGATCACGGTGGGCAGGGCATATTGCACTCCTTGATGAAGAAGGTATATTATAAGTCGTTCATGAAACTTTAGATTGAGAAGAAGAGGAAAACAGAGAAATAAATGGATAAAAAGAGTTGCAGATGACGCTGGAGCCCCGGAATCGGCAACAGACAGGTTTTATTTAAAACATTTTTAATGTAACAGTAAAAACTTTTTTTTTTTAATATTTATTTATTGCTGTTTACAACTGTACATTATAATACATTTGGTAAATCTGATCTAAGTTAAATGGAGTGTTACAGGCGTGTAGAGAAACCACCCATTGGTACCACTCTAATGGCATTTTACATTAGCTGGTCTCGTGGCCATCTTCTTTTCAGGCGCCTCGGAGGATTGCCAGGAATGGAAGAGGATGCAAGATTAGAAACCAGGGGGTTTGAGTAGTTAGAGAGTTCATAATGGAAGGAGTGATATCGGGTTCGGGCTAGATCGGTTACATAGGGAACATTAGTAAAACATTAAAAAAAAAAAAAAACAGTTCGACTCATTTATTATAAAGTTTTTACTACTACAGTTGGATGAGTTTGAAAAAAAAAAGTTCAGTATCTTCAATACAACTAAAGCTTGAATTAAAAAAATCAAGAATCTCAATTTACCATTAATCCATCTCTAAAGAATGGTACAATTATTTTGTCTAATTAGTCTTACTTGAGTATATTTGTTTATCAAATCATGTGAAATTAAATTAAATTGGAATTATTGTTAGGTTGTGAATGAACCCATATATACCATAAGGAACCAAAGAACATTTTTGTTGAATTATGTTTTAATGGCTTAATCAATTTTTATTTTTATTTCACACATAAACTCAAGGAACTAGATTCCTCAACTTCACTATTGGATATAAATATACTACAATAAGCTATGCAAAAATAAATAAATAAATTTTAGTTGTTTCCTTTTTGCTTGGTCTAGTATTATTAAGAAAATAGTAGTAAATTATTCCTGAATTTCCTTTTTCTAAATTTTACTGTTATCACTGCGTACGGTTTTATTTACATTCATACTTATATACTTTTTATATTTTTTTTATTATAGATTATTACTCAATCAAGGACTCAATCAAATGGTAGAAGCAATTTTAATCAAATTAATTGTTTTATACGGTAAAATAAGAAATTTAAAAAAGATTACACAATTTATTACTACATGGTTCAGGTTGAGTAAATTATCTTTATTAAACACCTTTTAGAAATTATATTTATTTATCCTTATTGTATTCAATTAAAGAAATGACTGTTTTGCAAAAAATTCTATTTCTATTGTATTATATATTAATTTATCTTTATTTTGTTAAAATTTACACCGAAATTACATATCCTCTGATACATTCAATATTATTTTACTCAGTTGATAGTAAAAATAGAACTTGACTCCCAGCATAGACTTGGTGATTTAGCACCCCTTAGAAATTCCTGGGTTGTTTGCGGGCGCGTATTGCCACTCAGCCCGGTGTACATAGGAACGGTGCGAGTCAGCAGCATAAACTTTATAGCAACTCCGCACAAAATCTTTACGATGTTGTCCCTCCTCTTCTTGTGGGGAGAAGTAATCAATCGGTGGGCATCAGATGGCCCCTCGGTATTGAAGATGTATCGATAAAATCTGGCTGGAACTTGGGGTGAAATACTTTTCCCCCGAGGTATTTAGTTTTTAGAATAATACTTCTATTATATTAATAAAATAATAAAACTATCAATCCAAAATAATGAACCCAACCTAAAATTTCTAAGATTTGGTTAGAACAATAAAAAAATTTAAAAAAAGAATTATTTTAGATAATACAGCATATTTTTTAACCATTAGCTCAATACACACGTTTTTGTACCAATATTACCAAGAACCTTTAACACATTTTACTTGTATTTACTTTACACACCTTTGTCCACAAACCCCCCAAATCCAGACGAGTTTTTACATACTTATCCTCCCAAATAGGTTTCGGTCGACCCTCCCGACGTTTGCTAGTCATCATAGTGCTTATTTATCTTTTAGGAATTCATTCGGATTCAAGTCCTACCATTTTACTTGCCTATTCAACTTCTATGGTACTATCACTTATATAAAAATATTAAACTTAAAAAAGGGCATGCACTTGCTCAGCCTCCACTGGCTCACTACCAGTGATGCGGTGGGATGTTTTGAGCTCTGGTATACCCCCCACACGTGGGGGATAGATTGGGCTCAGATATCTTCATGTCAATTGTGTAAATGTGACTAGAGATTATATTATTTTATTTTATTTATTTATTTTTTGATACACATAGTTTGATTATGTTCATTTTCGTTATCCTTCTGTTTATATATCTTTAAGAGAGATTTTATTTATTTGTGTGTACTTTTTTTTATATATGTATCTCTTTCATTTATTTATTTATTTTCATTCTTATTGCATTTTATGTTAGTATGAATGTGATCGTTCATCACTATTACCTATTGCTCACAACGGTGTGGTAGATTGTAATATCTATCAATTAAATAAAGTTTTTAATAAAAAAAAAAAAAAATGGTCATGTTCATCATTTTTGTCTTGTTTAGCGTTTATCAATTTTATTCCTACTAAAAATAAAGCGGTTAAAAAAATATTACGATAACATGTACATATGATTAAGGTAGGGAGAGACCGCACACACACTCAGCTGTTTCCGACTTTCCAGTCTGAACTACTGTCTTTATTTTTCCATTTTTCTCCTTTATTTAGTTATCAAATTCTTTCATAATTCATATTCATAAATTTTTATCACTGTTAACTATGTAAAATGGTTAATTATTTCAAATAAACAAAATTAAATGTACTTTAGAAAAAGCTTTTTTAAAATCCGGCACTTAAACCGTTGCACGTAAACTGTGCCCTGTTAAACTATTTCAATAAGAGTAGTACCTAACTGATTTGAAAGATAATTTAGTTTTATTCTAATACACTTAATTTAATAAAAACTGATAGTCAGTCGATTTTATTAAAAATGTTGCTATAACATTCTTGTAATAAATCAGCCTTAAATTTCATAAAACCTTTCGTATTTGAGCTAGCCTGTTCGTACACATTATTACGCAAGACTATTTTTTTGGACTCAGGTTATCAAAACGTGTAAGCCCGTCGAAAACTGTAATTCGAAATTTCGTACGATTACAGTACTTCCTCTTAATAAATAACCTATTCATACTAAATAGGTAAGTGAAAGTAAAAATGAACATGAGATTTTTTAAAATATTTATAAATTTAATATTATCATAGTAGCACGTGCATTAATGTGGATAATCATTTAATATTCATGAAATATAGTGAGATTCACTTTTTAGAAGTTTTTCAGCCTATCAAATTCTTTTTTTGAAATTTTAATCTTAATATTGATCTATTTAAATTAAAACTAGTAACTAAGGGACAGAAATTTAAAACATTTAAAGAATTACTGCTACTATTCAAACTTTAATGCTGAGACAAACAAGAGTTTAGGAACGAGTGTGTTTCATTGTAACTGTCGGGTTTTAATCTTTGGCTTTAATAGATCATAAATAGTTTCCTAACCTAAGTTATGATACAGGTTCTTTAGTTCGATATGTCGCCTGCTGAAATACTCTTTTAGATTCATAATTCAGGACCGAGCATTACTGACGTAACCTAGAAGTCTAGGAGCGTGATATAGATAGAGCTAGTACTTAATAATTTAGGTGGTGGATGGTGAAGGCCTGTTTCAAGAAAAGGCGTAAAAACATTCGCCTCCTGCCTTAAATATCTTATCGTTCTTGAAAAGCCTTCCTCGAGTAAAGAGTTCCATTTTCAGTCCTGAATCATTTAAGTTCAATGATTGTTTATTTTCTCAGATTTGGCTATAAATTGTTATAGTGGATACAAATGTAAATATAGGAATCATGATTGTGTTAATTACAATTATACAATTATTCATGTCTGGGTCGGATTTAATTTTGATAGCCAGTGACATTTAATATTTATAATAATAGTTATAATAATTTATAACACTTGAGGGATAGTCGCGTCCACTAGGAAGTGTTAATCATAGGCTCTCTCTCTCCCTCTTGCACTTCTCGCTCTCTCCTCTCATACTTAACATTATATTATTTAAAATTAAAAAAAAAAATATTAATATCTGTACTGCTACAACCATGAAGGGTTAAGGGTGCATTACTTTGTAAGGAAGTGCTGTCACTAAAACAACGGTTGTGCAAAGAGGTGATTTGGTCCGAATCATGCTCGATATTCACCAAATTTGGGTACCCAATTTATGAGGCTGGGTGGACCCCATGAGGGCTTCAGTATCCACAGGGTCGACTCACAGCTACAATGTAAAAGAAAACAATTTTTATTGGTATTTATTAGTATTGGTAGTATTTATTTATTCATAAATATAAATTATGATTGAAGTTCTAAGAAAAAAAAAATCTCACATTTTCCTATATTTTCATGAGAACATATTTTACATAGAAAACTAATTACTCTTTATGAATTTAATTCAACAGTGATTTTGAGTCATTTAAGCTAATTTTTCTTTTGTAATGGTTTTATCATCGTGCCTGTCATCTAAAAATTTATCAGAAATCGATTGTTACATTAAAAAATAAATCAAATCGCACTGTTTAACTCCAGAATTCTTCAAATAATATTTATAGATTATATTATAGAAAATATTTGAAGACTATATCTTCATTATCTAAATGTTTGCATTTATTTTCGAATAAATGCATCATGTTTCGATTGATATAATTTTTTTTTAAACAAAGTAATAGAAAAATATGTTCTATATCCTAATAACTTGCCTCGGGACCTTGGGTCCGATGGGCGTAAATTAAAAGTCTTACTAAAATTTGAAGAAAAAAAAATTATCACAGTTACCTTATAGTAATACTTTTATATTATTTTTATAGTATATATTTTAATAACTTTTTTGTGTTAATATTGTGATAAGGAAATTTTCCCTATTGCCTCCATGCGGTTTCGCTATTGGTTTGAAGTTTGAAGCAGTTCGATTTGTCATGCATATTAAACGGCTTCTTATAATAAAGTCTTAGAAATGATGACTGAGTACCGAGTTAAATTAACCAGGCCAATGCTAAACTGTTTAAAATATAACCGTTTTAAGTTTCCGAAATAAAACTCTATTACGTTATCAAGAAGTATAAAATAAAGGAATTAAGTAACACGGTGTTGTGGTTGATTGAGTTTGATATTGCTAAAATATTAATTTATTTTATTCTTTGTGATATTTGCTATTAATGTTTCCTTTACCTTTTTTTTTTTTTTTTTTTATGGACTTTTCCTGCTTTTTGGTTGTGTAAATTGCTGTGACTAATTGAGAAAGATTTTATTTCTAAACCATTAAAACAATATACCTCTAACTTACCTTAGTACGAACTGTGTATGGGATATTTGACTTATGGCTGTCCCAGTTCTAGAGTCTAGCATCTCAAAAATGGTTATTTGGAGATATGCATGTGATATCAGCCATAAAGGTATTATCTATGAAGTCCAAAACTCTAATATATCCATATTCATCAGCATTTAACCATAAAATAACTATTTTTTTGAGATGTTACACTGTTGAACTGGGGACAGCAATATGACCTAAACGGGTGGAAACAGTAAAGTAAATACAATAAAAAAGTAATTGGATTCGAAGTGTCTGGTTCGAGGAAATGATTAAATATCGTTTTGTTTAACAAGTATTTGAAATTCACTTACCTCATTAAATATCTACCTCATCATACTCTATTATTAATTGACTGTTTTGTTTCCGTTCCGGTGAAATCATAAATATTATATCGGCTGTGACCAGCGCGAGGTTTGCTAATTCCCTTGGGGATTATTCCTCCTTCATCGCCATTTCCTTGTTGGGTGGGACAGGATTAATGTCTTTATCTCGGCTAATCGGAAGTGGGATAATGGAGGCTGTGTGTGCATAATGAGGCAGAGGGTGATCGGTGTGGGAAGGCGAGGATATTACCGCCCTGTATATAACAGGGCGTCAACACTTCTTTCTTTTGATTGCTGTTCTTTTTGATCGTATTCTATTGATCGACTGGTATTCTCTCTAGTAAAAGATAAATATCTATAGATAATTGAGATAAGTCCAAGCGTTGAAAAGCTTACTGAATTGATTCCTCTAACGATGGCAAAAAAAAGAGTCGACAAATCCTCAAATGAGATCTCGTATCATACAATTTTTCTTAAAATTCTGGTTCTCGCATCATACTACTTTCACTTTCCACATTGAGATGAAATTAAACCTTATAATTTTATATCTGTTATTTCTTTATAATTTAGCATGGCAATCCCCTTACTGTATAATTCATGTAGGTAAGCCAAGCTATTGTGAAAGATCACTTGATTGCACATTCATGATGTGTTCAATGAAAAATGTTTTACCATATTGAATGTTATAAGTACATGATTGTGAGCAGCCATATTTAAAGTTATGTTAAATGCCAAAAGCATAAGCAGAGTTCCTAGCGGATTTTTTGAGCAACTTGTTTTATAACCTTTCCTTCCTAAACTTCATGCTATTGTTTACTTCTAAGTTTTAATTAAAGTAATTTATTACAACATGGTTAAATTGAGTGAAAAGTGGAAGTTGCGTGAATGTTTGGCTACTGAGTGTTTAGTTGATCTTCTAACTTGTGAGGAAAAAAATCAAGATGAACTAGCAACTGTCATTACATTATTATTATTTCCATTCATTGCTTTATTAGCTTTGAAAAGATCCTAAACAATACTAACACAAATAACGAGCAAGTAACCTAACACAACAAACAAAATGGTGGCGAGCTCAGCTGGTCTGTTGCGTGACGTCATTCTCCATTTAACATACTCTCAACTATGTTATATGTTATATAGTTTTAACATGGTAAAAGAAGGAAATATTTTTACATTTTTTTATCACGTTAAACTTCAAACTAAAGATCATTAATACTCCTACTGAGTTTAAAATCATTTGAGCCGTTTATTGAGGAATCTGGAATTTTTTTAAAAATCGATTCTATGATGTGGCATTTTTGCTCAATTGGTATTATCGAAAAAGTTGCTGTCAATTGGAGTAATACACCCGTCTTAAACATGTAATTTCAGTTTCATATGAGTTTTTTTTTCTGGGCAATGCTGTTCACATAAACACCGTTTTTTGTGGCTTGGTTAAGAGGACTTCAAAACGTGTATTTCCGTTAAAAATTCGAATTAGAAATTTTGCACGATCGCTATACTTATAATTATTCCAAGTTTATGTAAATGAAAGAAAAATCTTACTGTTGTCATAGCAACCATAAGAACTCAAAAACATTTATTTTCTAATTTAAATTATGACCAAAATCTTTCGTATGTTTTATTTCTGTCGTGAATTGTTGCTAACAATGAGTGATGGTTGACTGTTCCAAATTAATGAAATTAGAGAGGTTTTTTTTTTTTTTAATTGGTATTTAAGCCCTTTCTTTCAACGATTTTAATGAAAATAAGGCCTCGCTAAAACCTTTGTTTCAATAAACTTTTCAAATTTTATTGACCTAAAACCTACATAAAATGAACTG
The DNA here is from genome assembly GCF_000696795.3 of Halyomorpha halys. Lineage (NCBI taxonomy): Eukaryota > Metazoa > Arthropoda > Insecta > Hemiptera > Pentatomidae > Halyomorpha > Halyomorpha halys. The sequence continues at coordinate 970,783 of NW_027107476.1, forward strand.
GACGTCGTAAGGTATCCTAAATCATTGAAAAAAAAAAACTTTCGCATTTCTCTTACTCTCGAATTTATCTTATAATCCCCTCCCCCCACTTCTCTCTGAATATAAGTATAAAATATTTATCACGATTTTCTTTATTCCTATTTTTCTACATATGTATTCCATCTGTTAATATTAGTTAAATAGGAGGTTTGAATTTTTTTCTTTATGGTAATAGAAAAATAAAGTGTAAATAGTACTCCTTGTTCTTGACTTAATCACTGCTCTAATGATTTCCTTTAATAACTGGATTAAATAAAACTGGAAAAGGTTTTATTGTCCCTTTTATTATTTCATTGTGCATTTCTGAGATATGTGAAGCTGTCCCATTTTAGAAGTTGGCAACGGAAGCGACCTTCCTCGGTCATTATTCTGGCCTATCAAATTCTTTGCTCGGGATTCAGAGCGCATATATATATTTTTATTACTATTATTATTTTTTTTAATGTCTTTCGTCCTAGAGCGCTATTAGAAAATAGAAAATTTCGGACACGAAGTATTCTACTATATTGCCTAATTCGTTGTTAAACTATTTTAAGACTTAATAAAAGATACTTTTAAAAACTGATTTAATTGTTTTCCTAAGAACGTTGATATTACATCATATTTAATTTATTGTTTTTCTTTTAAAAAAATATACGTTATTATTGTAAATTTAAGAAAAAATTGTATTCTTTAAAATTATTAATTCTTTATTAATTATTTTGGAATTAGCAAACCGCTATTCCGCTTTGGTATTAGTGAAATAGGAAAAAATACCAAAAATGCCGAGTAATATCAAGCTCGTAAAATCTGGAGTCCTAGAACGGCAAGAGGAGTCTGGGCTTCCCATCCCCTGGTCTACCAAGCAACCACAAATCTGGCGCCTTTAAATGTTATATAGTATTTTTCTTATCATCATCCTATTCCACCGAAAATGAATCTGTTTGCGCAAGGGTGTTTTATTTGATTGTTGTCGAGTGCCTATAAGTTGACTTTTTAAAAATTTATGTATACTAACAAAGATATTTTTTTAAATGCCAAATTTAGTAAAAAAAAAAAAATGAAGCAATTAGCGTGAATTCATTGGTGTTCTAGATGGCAAATCCGGTTACAGATAGGAAAATTATGATTTCATCTATAAATTAGACGAAAAGTTAATTTACCCCGAAAGTGCATCTTTTAGAAAAAAAATTACTAAAATTTTGTATATTTAGCCTTAAGTAGTCGTGTTTACGGGTCTCTCACTCAGTTATCTTATCCTTCTCATTTTTTCCATGTTATAAGTCTTTTAAAATAAATATTTGCATAAATTAATTAAAATATCTATTATAATCGTATTATAGACTTCTAAATTTGTACAAATTATAATAATATTATTTCTATTTTTAATAATTCATAATGAGGTTAGAAAGGTTTTAACTGCCAGACAATTGTGGAATTGTCTATTATCTCAGTTTTGTAAGTGATATGAACAGTAAACAACTTGGATTATTACAAAAGCATAATTTTCGCCTTAAAAAAAAATGTCATAATGGTAGATACAAGTTACGTTAAGAATGTCATTCCTCATGACATTAATATTTAAAAAAAAGTATTTTAAAAAATTTACAAGATTAATGCATCCGACTTTCTCAGAATCTTAGTAGAGAACATAAAAAAAAATTGCGCATTTTATATCAGAATTGAATTTTTTTCTAGAATAGACGACATAGTCACACTTCACTTTTTTATTAAATTTTAAAGAAATACTTTTACTTGTTTTTTATTTTTTTATGTATTATTAGAACTTCAAATTTCCTTGTCCAAAAATCTCAAAGTCTATCAAATTAAAAATAGTCAAAAGAGTGATTTTAAGATAAGTTTACACTGAAGTGTTAGCAGTAAGTAAAACAACAGGAGCTTCCTGCTTGATAATATGACGAAATAGCTTGCTGATTTTTTATCCGTTGTGAGATTTTGGGCTTTAGGATGTTTAAATAAAGAAGATTACTGTTAATAATTAATTGTTAGTTTTAAATTATCGAAAATTTGTAATGTTATTAAAGAATAATCTGTACCTGTTTTAATAATAATTTAACAATATTAATTTTTCTAATTACCTAAAAATTAAAAAAAAAAAAAAAACCCTAGCACTTGATTATTTGAATAGAGAAATGACTATTGATTATTCATGCTGGTTACTGACGTTACTTTTCTGTCGGCTTGAAATCTGATTTGAACTTAATTGGACGGATCTACTCTTGACATGATTCAATCCGTGCGACATCCACTATCCACTATATACCAACAAAGCAATTGGATGTCAATCCAATCTTGTAGCATAATATAGCTCCTTCAGCGACAACTATTTGATTGATGGATGCTTTCCTAGGCTTCTTAGTGTTGTCGAAAAAGGAATTGAATTATTTTGTGTGCTCTTGATATATTTCTAATAGAAAGGTTACGAATGCAAAATCGACGGAATATTTTGCTGTTGATATTTATTCTGAATATGTGATTTTAAGCTGTGTCGCTTGGTGTATATATTTTTTTATTTCATGTGCATATTTTTTTTAAACGATTTGATTTCTTTATTTTTAAAACTTTAATTTAAAACAGAATTTTTTAATCTGTGTGTTTCTCATTTATAGTATCCATTACCTAAATTATTTTATTTAATCTTAAATAGAGCCGAGTTGATAATTGCCGGAATTTCTTTGACCCTAAAACCGCAGCCTGATTGTGGTTTCTAGTTAGGGCAATTTCTAATCTAGAACTAAATTCATAATGAACAGAAAATACCTCCAAAAAAGAATTGATGTTTGTGACTTCACCATCATATGACTAAATTACCCTTCAGATCATGTGTTGCATTTAATGTTTTTTATTCCTATTATAATAAAATAGGATATTATTTTTCGATGAAGCTAACTAAAAATGGTAACATAACTTTCTTTTAAAAATTTAATAACCATAATATTTTAAATAGTCGATCAAGTTGTAATACCTCTTTAAGTCTGAAAAAAACTCTTCATCTTGTTAAAAAAAAATTAAATGAGCGTTTCATAATTAAGACATCTCGAAATGATTCTTTAAGTAAGAAAAAGATATAATGAGACCCTAAAAAAACGATAGTGTGAATATATGTCTATAGATCGATAAATTGAATTTTTTAAAAAAGAAGTAGCTTGAAAACATACTAATGTGATTTCGGATGTTCGAGGTCTCATAGCTTAAACTATATTATGTTTAAAATGGTGTAAATAAAAAAATGTTTTATTGGATAAATCTTTTAACTTTTTTTTTGTTAATGAAGTGATAAATATTGATTTTTTTTTTCATGTTGGTATTATCAATACGTAACACAAAATGTAAATTTTAAATCGGAAACAATTATCCATTATAATGTTTTACCACCATAAAATATTCTAAGGATGTCTTAAAAAACCATATTATTTTTTTACTCAACACATAACCACAAATTCATTATAAATACACACATCATATACTAAAAAATAAGTCACTTTAATGAAAAATATTTCATTTAAATTATGCGTATTTTTAAAATAGTAGATAAAAATATCTATGGCTCCTAAATATTGTTTTGGCTGTCCCAAGGAGTCATAATTTAGAGGCGGAGAAGTCCTACATATGCTTAAACAATTCTCCTTTATTGTGTATTATCGGACTGTGAATAAGTAGGACATGTAATCATATCCCAAGTTTGAAAACTAGGTTGAAGAAATGAAGACCCCATTTATGATATGATGGCAGGGCGTAACGTATAAACCTGTTGAAGTGTGTATTGATAGGTTTTTCAACTTGGCTGCCAACATCTGTCTTCTTAGATTACTCTGTTTGACGTTAAGTTCTTTCGATATCTTCTTCGTAACTTAAACGTCTTGTAATGGGTAGTGTACCATAAAGTAAAACTTGGAAAACTGTAGTGGATGTGGTGTGTAAATCTGTGAGTGTGTATGTGCACGTCCAAGCAGTTATTCAGTTCAGCAATTTGAAGTATATGTGGGGCTGAAATGGAATCAAATTTATATTATTGGTCAAATAATAAACTCTATAGGAAACTACCTAGGGTCATATTAAGAGCTAAGGAAGGCCTTATTAAAAGTTTCCTTTAAGTATCCATCTTCAGCTTCCCAAAATAATTGTTTTTATAAACGTTGCTTTTTTTTTTAGGAATTCCTTAAGAATGATTCGTTTTAATAAAAAATAAAAAAATAAATTTTATTGTTAATGGAAATAATACGTACTACCATTATTTTATGGTTTTTCATTTTAAAAAGCGGCATTAAGCATCGATTTAAAAGTTGAAATTCACTTCATCCCTGTTTCATATCACGTTTTGAGCTATCACAATGCTACTACTGCCACAAGGCTAATTACGTGGTTATATATTTTTAATTTGTATGTTCATGCATGTCGTAATTAAAAAAAAAACCATTAAGACATTAAGCTAAGCACAATTAGACTTGGACATGACCTCCCAGGGTCGTTGTGTCGCGACCTGGGTTAGGTCATCATAACCCTACCCTTCCCTAGTAACCACCTTCGGGTTTCTGGGGTTATTAAACATAATTATAATAGCTGTGTAATCATGATCTCATAACAAAAGCTTAGCATTATTTATTATAAACATTGCACATTAAAAAAAAAAATCGTTTATTGAATTCAGTTTATAAAAATTTAGATATACTTTTAAATGAATTTTATCACTCAGATATATATTATATCAATTCTTGTTGTTTAGGCCAAATAATGGTTCTATTGGGCTCATGAAAACAATTGAGCCAGTTTTTAAATAATGGTGTAGTTATCCACCGAAATTGTAGTATTACCCGAAATGTGGAAATCATGTGTTAATACTATAGACCTTAAAATATTGTCCTTCCTCTAACCCAGGAACTTTTTTAACCGTTAGAAATGGTTCTGAACTTGGCATTTGTTCTGGTCAGAACACTAAATCTGTTCTACGCAATCGTCTAGCAGCTTTCCTTCTGTAAGACTGGAACAAACCTATAACATTTTGAAAATATATCTACTCATACTTTTCGATAGTATATTTTATTTTAATTATCATACTTAGATGGGCTTCGGAGTTGAGCTCTGACTGGAAAATTGTATATTATAAACCTCCAGTGGTGTGCAAATGAAATAGTTCTATACCTACTTTTAAAGTCAAAGCAAGACTTAAAAAAGGAAATTTGAAATCAATTCATTGCCGATGGTTTTCTAGATATAAGCATAAATGCGCTGGAATGAACTGACATTCGACACTGTAGTCGGGTCTAGTTATATACCAAAATTTGCGCAATTTAAACCTTTAAATTTTTCTAAAACATGTTTTAGTTCCGTATAATTCTTTAGAAGTTGTTGGCTATAAATCTAAAATTATAATGCAACCATATTGAAAAATCTTCCATATATGACCTACGTTCATCCAGGGAATGATAAACTTTTTAATCTCATATTTTTTAAACATTTTACAAAAGAATCTATCAGAAATAATTCAGTTTACCCTTCGTTCTTGGTTAAATTTAATAAACTTATTAGTTGATCGAAATAATGTTTATCTCTTTTTTTTATTCTTCTCAGATTAACTATGTTTTTCAGTTGATTGTTATTATTTTAAAATTTAATATCGAGTTTCAGTAATTGGTTATTTGTAATTATCTGTTTAACGGAAGTGTAAATAAGTTGTAGTGGGGTAGGTAGAGGAGCTCTTTGGGATTCGTAACCGGCGGCTTTGATGGAACGGTTCACCGCTCACCATCTGATCAGATTATCAGGAGACTATCAGGACTCGGAGCGATGTTGATAGGCTGATTCTCAAGGGACACTATCGCACCATCTAGTAGCCTCAATCTAGGCCATGAGCTCACTGCCTCGCAAGGAACTTGAGGAACTGACTGAATTTGCAAGTGAAACAGAATATTCATTAATGATTGAAGTAAGTGTAATTAATCAGTTGTTATTGACATTAAAGATTATAAAAATTATGAATTATTGCATAAAAAATGTGGATAGTACCTATATTAAAATTTCAATTAATATGTTCTCATTATTTTATCATTATGTTATTTTATTTATTTATTTTTCATACAGATAGTTTTCATGTTCATTTTGTTTATTCTTTTGTTTGTATATATTTCAAGAGAGTTTTTTTTT